>NW_027555514.1:95183186-95245249 GCF_003287225.1 Phascolarctos cinereus | reverse complement strand
CATAGTTATGAAAAATCAGAACAGAAAGGTATATTGGGGCCAATTTGTGACATTCCTTGAATTACAGTCTAAAGAATTTGGCCCTGATTCGATAGACTATATGGAATCATTGATAGTTTTCAATGTCTTTTGTAATAATTTGCCCAAAGTAGATACTTCCAAAATATTTGAGTTGAATTTTGGAGTGGGGGAGTGACGTGGTCAAAGCTTAAACTTTTTGTGATATGTTAGATGAGTTGAAGGGAAGAGAGAAAAGAAGCAGGAAGGAGCCAGTTATGAATTTACTGAAGTAATCTAGATAAGAAGTAACAATAACATTAATTCAGAAGCAGTTGGAGGCAAGATTGGATGGCTATTAGAATTGAAAGGAAGAGACAGGTATTAAGGAGGTGTGAATCAGTCAATGAATCAACAAGCATTTATTAAGCACCTGCTAGGCAATGTACTCAGTTCTGGCAATAAAATGAATAAAAATTCCTGCTCTTGATTTTCAGGGAATATGATAAATTTATAGATAATTATGTATAGAATAAATACAATGAAAAAAACTTAAAAATGAAAAGTAGCGAATACAAGTTAGTTTGGGAGGTCCAGAGCTAGGAATTAGGATAATTAGGAAAGGGTTCAAGTAGAAGATGATGCTTTATGTATCTTGGAGAAAAAGAGAGATTCTTTGAGACAGAGTTAAGGAGTGAGTACATTCCAGATTTTGAGGACAATCACTGCAAAAGTATAGAGGTGAGAGATGAAGTTTTATTAGACCCAGAACCTGATCAGATGTGGAGAAGGAAGGTAATGAGAGGTGACAGTCACTGATAAGGTTTAATTTTCAAGTCTGAGATGAGTGAGAAACACTTCAGTGGATCTCTAAGCTCATTGATATGCACAGTGGCGGAGATCACCAGACATCACTCATTTCACAGTCATCAATACCTTTTCATCAGTCTTCAAAAAAGTCTCATGTAACATAGTGCAGACTTTGCTCTCTCTTTTTTATACTTGATGTTTATTAGTACTATACTTTTTAAGTAATATTTTATTTTCCCCAATTATATGTTGAAACAAATTTTAACATTTGTTTATTTTTTAATTCCAAATTCTCTCTCTCCCTCCTTGCCCTCCCCCCTCCCTGAGATGGTAATCAATCTGATATAGGTTATACATATAAAATCAAGTAAAACATTTCCATATTAGTCATTTTGTATGAGAAGATTCAAAGAAAAGGAAGATAAAAAGGAAGGAAGGAAGGAAGGAAGGAAGGAAGGAAGGAAGGAAGGAAGGAAGGAAGGAAGGAAGGAGGGAGGGAGGGAGGAAGGAAAGAAGGAAGGAAGGAAGGAAGGAAGGAAGGAAGGAAGGAAGGAAGGAAGGAAGGAAGGAAGGAAGGAAGGAAGGAAAGAAGGAAGGAAGGAAGGAAGGAAGGAAGGAAGGGAGGAAGGAAGGAAGGAAGGGAGGAAGGAAGGAAGGAAGGAGGGAGGGAGGGAGGGAGGGAGGGAGGGAAGGAAGGAAGGAAGGAAGAAAGAAAGAAAGAAAGAAAGGGAAGAAGGCAGGCAGGCAGGAAAAAATAACATGTTGCTATCTATCTTCAGATAATATGTGTTCTTTCTCTGGAGATAGAGATAGCATGTTTTATCATAAGTGCTGTGGGATTATCTTGGATCATTGCATTGCTGAGAATAACTAAGTCATTCATAGTTTTTCATCCTTATTAGTGCTGCACTTGAGGTTGGAGTTTGGGTAGGAAGGCTAGAAATGATCAGAGATGAAATGGGGTATGGACATTGTAATAATACAAGTTAAGTTGTGATTAAAGGATTAAGTATATCATAATAGATTGTAGGAATTGGGAACCTATGACTTTGAGGCCACATATGGCCCTCTAGGTCCTCAAGAACAATCCTTTGACTGAATCCAAACTTCACAGAACAAATCCCCTTAATAAAAGAATTTGTTCCATGAAACTTGGACTCAGTTAAAAGGCTGTACTCAAGGACCTAGATGGCCACATGTAGCTTCAAGGTCACAGGTTTCCCACCCCTGGATTAGAGATTGGAGGGCTCTCATTACACTATGAAAAATAGATGGAAATTATATGGAGATAGATTTCAGCTCACTAAGAAGGAACGACAACAACAACAACAAACTTCTCTAATACGGAGAGGAGGTCAGAATGGCCAACTAAAGGTTTTCCTTCTTTGCATGTGTGCATGTCTTTGAGTGGGTTTAAGGTTTCCAGCTAGAAGTTTTCAATCGCATGCCCTCTGGAACATAACTAGGCAGATTACTAGAGAAGAAGATTTGAATTCAAGAATCGCAGTGTTAGAGGTGGAAGAAACTATAAAGGTCACATAGTTCAACACCCTCATTTCACAGATGAGAAAATTTAGGTCAAAGGAGACCGAGTTGTTGAAGCTCATACAGCTAATCAATGATAGCATTTGAACCAGAGTTTAGGACTTGCCTCTAAGTTTGGGGCTTTCTCTAAGTTTTTTTGTTTCTATGTTTAGATGGCAACCATCAAAATTAAGGTAGCTACTGATATATATTTATGCATATAAATTGAGGCAACTATTATGCAAAATACAAGTTAGTCACTTACTTTATAACACTCAGCATTTTGCCATAATTTATCAAGATGGAAATACGACATACAGAGGTCTCTCAGTTTAACTAAAAGAAAAAAGAAAAAAAAAATTAAATTAAAAAAGAAAAAAAATATTCAGTAAGCACTTGCTTCAAGGCAAGAGGAAAGGTACAAACTTTTTAAAAGTATGTGGTTCAAGACTTCATAGAGCCATCTTTTAGAAGAAAAGGGCAAATTCACAGATAATGATGCCTCAATTCAACGGAAGTTATTGATACTGCTACATTGAAGGAGGGGCTAGGCACTGAGGCAGAAGGAAATATAAACAAGGCAGGCAGAGTGTTATCATGGATAAGGCACTAGACAGGTCACGAAGACATAATTCAGATCTTTCCTCAGACATTGAATAGCTTTGTGAAGTCTGAGAAATCATTAGAAAAGGAAGAAAAAAAAACAGTGTAAATTTTGACACATATCATCTGTTTATAATATCAGTTTTAACATCATTAAGGTTATACGATATCTATATACTGTGATTTTGAAGGAATCAAAATTCTATGTTATTCAAAGGACAGTGGAATTATGCATGTGGCTGAAAGTAAACTGGAGAATGTTTTTATTACTCATCCCTCTACATCTCTCTGATGACCTCATCTGACTTCTCTCTTTTCTGCTGTGTCTACTTGTAGGCATTTTCCAAGAATTATTTCCTGAGCCTTGAACAATTTTCTCTACAATTTCCTTCTGCTTTCATTCTTTCTTTCTCTCTATTCCTCCTTCATTCTCATGGTTTCAGTGATTACCGCTGGTGCTGCTGGTCCTAGTGGTAATAACAATAATTGCATTCTGGCATTTTCCACAATCCTCTACAATACTATGAGGTGTTAATGTCTCTCTTTCCTACTGTAGGTGAGGACACTATGAGTCTAGGAGGTGAAGAGACTTAATCAAGGTCCTATAACTCATAAGTGTCTGAGAGAACACTAAAATCCAGTTTTCTGACTCCCATTTCTCCTTGCTGTCCATTACTTAAGCCATCCTTAAAATTCTAGCTGACATCCCATCTCTTCCACCATGCCTTCTGTCACTGCCATTTTTGCTTGTTTTCTCTGTTTTCCAGTACTCTAATACTCTATGCTGTTTACCCCACATATTTAGCTTCAGAATGACAATACTCTAAATCTTGACTGACTCTTCAGTTTATGTCACTGGCAATTCTAGGATAGCTTCTTAAACTTTTTCCACTTGAGACACCTTCATCACTTCTCAAACTTTGGGTCATGCCTGGGTTGTGACCTAGAGTTTAAGAAGCACTGTGGGATAGGGCACCCTTGTAAATTTTCAGTCATTGTGAAAAAGAGCTATAATAAATTCAGGGCTTCTTCAGCATGGTTAAAACCTTTCCATATATATGTATGTATGTATGTATGTATGTATGTATGTATGTATGTATGTATGCATACGTGTATGTATATGTGTGTATATACTTATGTTAGCATGTAGTGTATATGTATGCATCATGTATATTCAAGTATATTTATACATATATCTACATTTTTAAAAAAGAATGGTGGGAATTACTCTGAGATGTCTTTAATAAGTTAGCGTTCTTCTAAAGGAACATTCGATTGATATTCTAAGATGAGTTGAAAATGATTGTTTTCATATAATAAAGTCAAACATAAAACTGTATTTAAACATGGCTCAAAATAAGAATTGTATTTCATGATAAATATGTTTTACTCTTATAAAAAATCTTTTGCTGTGAAATGCTTAAGATAAATATTTGAGTATCCTTCTATAACACTAAATGGCTATTTAGATTGAAAAGAATATAAAAGCTATACCATTTTACAAAATAAAATTGTGTTTCTACTGAGAAGTCCAAATTATAAAGAAGTCTATTTAATTCCTTGTTGTGAATTAGAATTATTAAATGCATTTACTAAAATTGGGCCAGTGGTTCAAAAAGGACGCCAAGCATTTCTTCCTGTTCTCTGAGTATTCATTGGAATAAAAATAATCACTTTCATATATAATGAAGAATATCCATGAATTCTTTACATATATATTTATACACACAACAAACACATACACAACACACATACATATATATATATATATATACATACTATATATACATATACATATAATATATATATATATATATTATATACACAAAAAGCTAAGATCTCAGATGGCAGAGTAAGAGCAATGACTTGCTTCAGCTCTCCTCCAAACCCCTTCAAATTCCTGTAAAAATAGCTCTAAGCAAATTCTAGTGCAGCAGAACCCACAAAAAGACAGAGTGAATCAAATTTCCAGCCCAAGACAACCTGGATGGTTTATCAGAAAGGTCTATTGCACTCAGCTGGGAGAGGAACACAGTTCGGTGTTGATGCGCAGACAAAGACCAGGCCTCAACAAAACTAGAGCAGGCCTCAGAGGACTGAATCAAGGAAAGTTGTGGTGGTATCTAAACTTCTCAACCCACAAACTTCAGAGACAACTTAGGAGGCCAGTAGGAAAGGGTTGTGACCACGTTGAGAGAGGAGTTCAGTCCCAGCCTCAGTCCCAGTGCAGCCAGGGATGATAGCTTCTTCTGGAGCTCTCAGAGCAAAAACTAGGGGGAATTGAGTGGCTTATCAGAGGGAGACTGCAGGGATCTCTTTGCTAGTGCTGAAGCAGGATTCTCTTGCTTTGCCCGTGCTTGGATCCGGTCACAGTTCTGGGTGGAGGTCCTGGGGCGAGGAGGAGCATTGGCATGGTGAAGCTTGTGAGTGCAGTGGAGAGGGAATTATCTTCACAGTTACAAGGCAGAAAAAAGTGCTTATAGTCAATAATAGACCAGAGGCCAGGCCAGAAAAGGAGTAAACATCTTGCCCTTGATTATACCACCTTGGAAGTATTGAAAACGTACAGGTCCCTAGAAGTATATCTGAAAACAGCTGCACAAAACCCCAAAGCTTGGGACAGTACATTCTCCACACAGAAAGCAGACCTCTACCTTAACACAGAGTTTAAAAGTCAAATAATTGGCTGAGATAATGAACAAACAGCCCAAAAAAAGTCAGACCATAGACTCTTTCTTTGGTGACAGAGAAGATCAAAACACAACCAGAAGACAATGAAGTCAAAGGTCCTACATCCAAAGCCTCCAAGAAAGCATATGAATCAGTCCCAGGCCATGGAAGAGCTCAAAAAGGATTTAGAGAAGCAAATAATAGAAGTAGAGGAACAACTGGGAAGAGAAATGAGAGTAATGTGAGAAAATCATGAAAAACAAGTCAACAGCTTGCTAAAAGAGACCCCATAAAATACTGAAGAAAATAACATGTTAAAAAATACACTAACCCAAGTGGCAAAAAAGGTCCAAAAACCAGATGAAGAAACGAATGTATTTTTTTATTTATTTTATTAATTTATTTTGATTTATCAACAATAACTTCCATATGTTTTTGAGTTTAAAATTTTTCTCCCCCTTCCTACCTGAAGATGGTGAACAATCTGATTAAACATATTTTCAAATTAGTGAAGTTGCAAGTAAAAATACAAACCAATAGGAGGAATTATCAAAAAGAGAATACAAAACTCAACAGAAGAGGGGAAAAAAAAGGAAAGCGATTCAACTTCCATAGTTCTTTCTGTAGATGTGGATAGCATTTTTCATCACGAGGCCTCTGGAGATGTCCTAGATCCTTGTACTGCTGAGAAGGGTTAAGTTTATCAACATTAGTCATAGCACAGCAAGGCTGTTATTGTGTACAACATTCTCTTGATTCTGCTCACTTCACTCAGCATCAGACCTATACAAGTCTTTTCAGGTTTTTCTGAAGTCAGCCTGTTCATCATCTCTCATAGCCCAATAGTATTCCATTACATTCATATACCACAACTTGCTCAGCCATTCCCCAATTGATGGGCATCCTCTCCATTTCCAATTCTTTGCCACCACAAAAAGAGCTACTATGAATATTTTTGTACCTGAGGGTCCTTTTCCTACTTGTATGATCTCTTTGGGATATAGCCCTAGAAGTGCTATTGCTGGGTCAAAGGGTATACACATTTTTATAGCCCTTTGGACATAGATCCAAATTGTTCTCTAAAATTGTTGGATCATTTCACAACTCCACCAACAATATATTAGTGTTCCAATTTTCCCACATCTTCTCCAACATTTATCATTTTCCTGTTTTGTCATGTTGGCCAATCTGATAGGTGTGATGTGGTACCTCAGAGTTGTTTTGATTTGCATTTCTCTAATCAATAATGATTTAGGGCATTTTTTCATACGACTATAGAGGGCATTAATTTCTTCATCTAAGAACTGTCTGTTCATATCTTTTGACCATTTATCAATTGGGGAATGGCTTGTAGTCTTATAAATTTGTCTTAATTCTCTACATATTTTAGAAATGAGGCCCTTATCAGACATACTGGTTGTAAAAATTCTTCCCCAATTTTCTACCTCCCTTCTAATCTTAGTTGCATTGGCTTGCTTTGTGCAAAAACTTTTCAATTTAATGTAATCAAAATTATCCATTTTGCTTTTCATAATGTTCTCTATTTCCTGTTTGGTCATGAATTCTTCTATTCTCCATAGATCTGATAGGTAAACTATTCCCTGTTCTCCCAGTTTACTTATAGCATCAGACTTTATACCTAAATCATAAACACATTTTGACTTTATTTTGGTATATGGTGTGAGATTTGGGTCTACGCCTAGTTTCTGCCATACTCTATTCCAGTTTTCCCTCCAGTTTTTTTTTTCAAAGAGTGGGTTCTTGTCTCAGGAGCTGGGGTCTTTGGGTTTCTCAAATACTAGATTACTATAGTCATTGACTACTGTGTCTTGCATATTTAACCTATTCCACTGATCCACCACTCTATTTCTTAGCCAGTACCAAGCAGTTTTGAAGATTTCTCCTTTATCATACAATTTAAGATCTGGAATTGCTAGGCCACCTTCCCCTGCATTTCTTTTCATTAGTTCCTTTGATATTCTGGACCTTTTATTCTTTCAAATGAATCTTGTTATTATTTTTTCTAACTCCATAAAATAATTTCTTGGTAGTTTGATTGGTATAGCAATGAATAAGTAAATTAGCATAGGTAGGATTGTCATTTTTATTATATTAGCTCGGCCTACCCATGAGCAGCTGATGTTTTTCCAATTATTTAGATCTGATTTTATTTGTGTGAAAAGTGTTTTGTAATTGTGTTCATAGGGTTCCTGGCTTTGTTTCAGTAGGTAGAAGCCTAAATATTTTATAATGTCTATGGTAAGTTTAAATGGAATTTCTCTTTGGATCTTTTGCTATTGGGCTTTGTTGGTAATATATAGAAATGCTGATGATTTATGTGGGTTTATTTTATAGCCTGCAACTTTGATAAAGTTGTTTACTATTTCAAGTAGTTTTTTACTTGATTCTCTAGGATTCTCTAAGTATGTCATCATGTCATCTGCAAAGAGTGATACCTTTGTTTCTTCTTTGCCTATTCTAATACCTTCAATTTCTTTTTCTTTTCTTATTGCTAAAGCTAACGTTTCCAGCACAATATTGAATGACAGTGGTGATAATGTTTCACCCCTATTCTTATTAGAAATGCTTCTATCTTGTCCCCATTACATATAATGTTTGATGAAGGCTTTAGACAGATGGTATTTATTATTTTAAGGAAGACTCCATTTATACCTATGCTTTCTAATATTTTTAAGACCAATGGATGTTGTATTTTGTCGAAAGCTTTTTCTGCATCTATTGAGATGATCATTTGGTTTCTGTTGGTTTTGGTGCTGATATGTTCAATTATGCTGATAGTTTTCCTAATATTGAATCAACCCTGCATTCCTGGTATAAATCCTACCTGGTCCTCGTGTATTTTTCTTGTGACAAGTTGCTGTAATCTATTTGCTAATATTTTGTTTAAAATTTTTGCATCTATATTCATTAGAGAAATTGGTGTATAATTTTCTTTCTCTGTTTTGACTCTTCCTGGTTTAAGTATCAGCATCATATTTGTATCATAAAAAGAATTTGGTAAGACTCCTTCACCCTATTTTCCTAAATAGTCTATATAGTATTGGAATTAATTGTTCTTTAAATGTTTGATAGGATTTGCATGTAAATTCATCTGGCACTGGAGATTTTGAGGAAAAGAATGTCTTAAAAAGCAGAACTGGACAAATGTAAAAGGAAGTCCAAAAGCTCACTGAAGATAATACTTCCTTAAAAATTAGAATGGAGCAATTGGAAGCTAGTGACTTTATGAGAAATCAACACATTGTAAAACAAAATCAAAAGAATGTAAAAAAGAAGACAATGTGAAATATCTTATTGGAAAAACTACTGACCTGAAAAATAGATCTGTGACAGATAATTTTAAAAGTATTGGATTACCTTAAAATCATGATAAAAAAAAGAGATTAGGCATCATCTTTCAAGAAATTATCAAGGAAAACTGCCCTGATATTCTAGAACCAGAGGGTAATATAGAAATGGAAAGAATCCACCAATCACCTCCTGAAAGAGATCCCCAAAAGAAAATTCCTAGGAATATTGTAGCCAAATTCCACTCTTCCCAGGTCAAGGAGAAAATATTGCCGGCAGCCAAAAAAACAATTCAAGTATTGTGGAAATACAATCAGGATAGCACAGGATTTAGAAGCTTCTACATTGAGGGACCAGAGAGCTTGGAATATGAGGGCAAAGGAGATAGGAATACAACCAAGAATCACCTACCTAGAAAAACTGAGCATAATCCTTCAGGGGAAAAATGGGTATTAAGTTAAATAAAGGACTCTCAACCATTTTGATGGAAAGACCAGAGCTGAATAGAAAATCTGGCTTTCAAATACAAGACTCAAGGGAAGCATGAAAAGGTACGCAGGAAAGAGAAATCATAAGGGATTTATTAAAGTTGGACTGTTTACATTCCTATAAGGAAAGATGATATTTGTAACTCATGAGGCATTCTCAGTATTAGGGTAGTTGGAGGGAAAAATATATGTATGTATGAATGTATAGATAGATAGATAGATAGATAGATAGATAGATAGATAGATAGATAGATAGATACATAGACAGACAGGGGGCACAGGGTGAGTTGAAGATGAAGGGGTGATATCTGGAGGATAAAATGAAGGGGTGAGGAGAATTATACTGGGAGAAGGAGAAAGGGAAAGACAGAATGTGATAAATTATCTCACATAAAATAGACAAGACAAAGCTTTTACAGTAGAGGGGAAGTGGCAGAAGGTGAGAAGGAATGAGTGAATCTTACTCTCAATTGATTTGTCTTAAGGAGGGAATAACATGCACTCTCAATTGGGTATGGGAATCTATCTTACTCTACCAGAAAATAGGGGGAAGGGGATGATAGAAGGGAGGGCATATTGGGAGAGGGTGTAATCAGAAACAAATACTTCTGAGGAGAGACAGGATCAAAAGAGAGAATAGAATAAATGGGGATGGGGTAGGATGAAGGGAAATATAATTAGTTTTTTACAACATCAGTACTATGAAAGTGTTTTACACGACTACACACGTATAGCCTTATTGAGTTGCTTGCCATCTCAATAAGGATAGGTAGGGAAGGAGGAAGGGAGAGAATTTGGAGCCTAAAGTTTTAAAAACGAAAGTTAAACAGTGTTTTACATGCAACTGGGAAATAAGATATACAGGCAATGGGGTGTAGTAATCTTTCCTGCTATACAGGAAAATAGAAGGGGAAGGGGATAAGAGAAGGTGGGGGTTATAGAAGGAAGGGCAGATTAGAGGAAGGAGTATTCAGAATGCATGCCATCTTTGGGTGGGGGGAGGAGTGAGATGGGGAGAAAATTTGGAACTGAAAATATTGTGGAAATGAATGTTGAAAACTGAAATAAATAATAAAGAAAAGCTAAGATATCCTACCGTTCACATAGTTAATTGTGGTGGTGAATAGTAAATACTTGGATGTTGTACATTGACATCTATCCTTTTTTACTCAGTTAATTTATTTGAAGGACATTTCTTCTATGTTTTATCTTTGTAGCTTTCATATAAATAAAATATGGAAGTGTTACAAATATCTTGCTATTACAAAACAAAAGCTCTCCCAAAATAATTTTGCTTCAATCATCTAGATATTTGAAAGAAAAAAAGATAATTGCTGACAAGTTATTTCATTTACTTCAGAATTCAATTTTATATTTACTTGTATAAGCAACTCAATCCCTCAACCACTACAACTACCAACAAAAAATTCTGGAAAAATACTTCCTAAAGGAAAATCCATTTTGCAAAATACAGTGTTTTGCACATTCCTGGCAGTTCACGTCATTTGCTGTTCGAAATGATGGTAGCTCCTTCTTGATATTATTCTCAACTGGCTGCTCCAGTATGTCTCTGGTGTTGCTGGTCGGATTGCATCAAAGAGTTGAAAAGTGCAGCTGGGTTATTTCCTTGGTTTGGTGTGCTTAGCTTAGAATTCTTCTCTCATTAATTTTGTGCTTTTATGTATTCAGGCATTCAAACTGCCTTTCCCTAATGTAGCTGTGTAAAAGCTGTGTGCTATCCTGTACTTTGCCAACAGGAAGACTCTAGAAACCAGAATTTCTGATATTCCAACTATAAAGTGAATCTACTAATCAGAGGATCAATTTGAAAGTAATGCAGTAACCAGGAAAAAAAAAGAATTTATAGAAGTGAGTTTAATTTTTCTTCGTGGATGTCTAGGCTAATTGCATCATGTCTGAATGGTAATATTTAAGTTTGTAGTGCTAGCTGGCCCTGTCCCCAATAGAGTGGTATAGTGGAAATAGTGTAAGACTCAAAGTCAAAGGACTGGGTTTGAATATTATTTTTATCCACATTGCCAGTGTGACCTTGGACAAGAGGATAGGCTGGATCACTAAGGTTATTTTCAGCTCCAGAGTAACGAGACTTATGCTCTTCAGAAACTTATAATCTAATTGGAGAAGGTAAATAGTGGAGTCAATTAAGAGCTTAAATAAATAATGCAATAAGGGATAATAAAAAAGATTAATCACCAACTGAGTGATATTCCTTCAGGTTGGAATGGGAGGAACGCCTTAACAGAAGTGATTGTACTTGAGCAAGGTTATAAATGCGCAATATGACATCCATATAAGTAAAATGGAGGCAAAAGTAATTCTAAATCTAGAAGATGGAATAAGCAGTAATTAGTCTCCATCACAGAAGATACAGGATGAAACGCCTCTACTTCTAGTCAGAGGAGGATGATTATGATTGTGAAATGTTGCATTTGCTCTTAGCCATGATCATTAGTCAAGCTTACCTGTTTTCCTTTGTTAATAGGAAGGGTTCTGTGGGGAGTTAGGAGGGAGTTGCAATTGGTGTTTTCATTGAACATATAAAAGCATGAAAACTTAAGTTTTCATACCTATTCTGCAAATATGAAATGCATATAAATAATGCCAAGCATTCTTTATGGAGTGATGAGTATGTGATATAACCTGATTGACAGGTAAAAATGTTGGTAGTAGTTAGCTCTTACTACATTTTCATGTCCTAGGTTTTTTTTTTTCATTTTGTAAGTTGTATTAACTCTGTTCTCAAGAATATCATGGCTGTTAAGACTCTAAAAGTACATGCAAATCACTCCTAAGAATTATTTTCTAATATCTCTCACCTCAGTTTATTTTGTTTGCCAGTCTGAAGTTAAACTGCAGAGTAAGTGATTTTATGCTGCTTTCTCTCTTTCTTCCCTTTTCTGGCAAAATGTGTATTTTAACAGTGGTCTCTTGGAGATTAAGTCCTGGAGTTAGAACTTAGCAATACTTTTTTTCCCTTTCCACAGTGTGCTCCCTTTATCCTATTTGATTTTCATGGTAACTATACAATGTGAGTGAAGAAGGTATTATTTTTTCTGACTTGACAAATGAGCAATATTATTTCAAATATTATCATATGAAAAAGATGAAGTTATCTATCATGTGCTCTCATTTCCTGTTTTCTACACCTAAAAATCACTCTTTGATAACCCAAATCTTCTCCTTTACTCATGTCTCTTAAAAAAGAACATTAAGGCTAATAAATACTTCTATCTTTTCCTTCATCACTGATTCCTCACCACCAGGAGCTTTCTTCATCTATTATTTTCTTTGAATTTCCTTGGCTCAACCTCTCCTTAATCAGTCAGTCAGTAAACTAGCATTTATTGCCTACTGTGTGCCAGGCACATAGCACTCTTCCACCTTCACTATCTAATTGAAGCTGCTCTCGTTAAGGTTCTCCACAATTTTTAAATTGCTAACCTGTCCTTCATTCCAACTTTCCATATTTCATCAAAGCTACCACCATCCTTCAAAGTGCCAAGCCTTGTAACTTCTGATTCATCACTGACTTTTCCTTCTCCTTTGGTCTCCATTGGCAAATAATTGCTAGGTCTTGCCTTTACTGCTCTCTACATTGCCCTCACATTTCATCCACACAGCTAGTAACCTCATTGTAGCCCTGATCCCCTCTCACTTGGACTATTGCAATAATGTCCTAAATGGTTTAAATGCTTTTAGGTTTGATATTTGCTAAACACCTTCCATATACCTATCTGTGAAAATAATATTCCTGTGGTGTGGATCAGTCCAGGTCAGTCCCTTATGTATTCACCAAGTATTTATTAAACACACACTATGATTTTGTCAAACACAGCACTAGGCATTGGTAATAGAAAACCAAAAATGAAAATGGTCCTTTCCATCTATGAGATTTCACTGTAAGTAAAAAAACAAAAAACAAAAACATGTAAACATAAAAGTAAATGCAAAACAGATCAGTAATTTCAAGGAAGAGGGAACTAGCAGCTGGAGGAGAAGATCAAGACAGGCCTCATATAGGAGAGAACACTTGGGTTAAGCTTAGAAGGAAGCTTGGCATTCTATAAGCTGAGAAGGGAGTGGAATGTCTTCAGAGAGGAGAGTCTATATTGTCAGAATTATCACACAAGAAGTCATGTATGGAGAGCTGAACATGGGCTCTTTTGTCAGGAATATGGCATGAATGAAGGGGAGTAATGCATAACCCACCAGGAGAAGTACCCTGTAGTCAGATTATGAAGAGCAGAAGCATCAGGAAGAATAAATAGGAAGCTTTTGGAATATTTTAAGTTAGAGGGATGAGGATCTAAATAAGGATAGTAGCCATACTAGGGGAGAGAAGGAGTAGAAGCAAGAGATGTTAGTGAAGTAGAATTAACAAGACTTCACAAAGAATTGGATATAGGAATTGAGATAAAATGAAGAATCAAGGATCTCCCAGACAACAAACCCACTTAAATGAAGGATGATAATGTCATGAAAAGAAATAGGGGAATTAAAAAGAAGAGTGTATTCCAGGAGAAACATAATTAGTTTTGTTTTGTACATGTAGAGTTTGAAATTTCTATGCGACATCTACTTGGGGCACCTGCTCTGGGCAAGACAGGGGATTAGATACTAATAATAAGCAATTGTGATTCCACAACTCCAATAGGATAAATTATAAACTTCTCAGGCTTTTACTTAAGGACTTCCATTAAGTATCTTTCCAGTTTTATGTCATGCTGTTCTTTTTTATGAAATCTCCAAATCTCAGTTAAATGGCCATCACTTTGCTGAAGGGAATACTGTCTATTTATTCAAACAAATCCAACCTGCAAGCCAGAAATATACTGTGTACCCATATTTATCTTCCCAAACCCTCTTTTTCCTTGAAGAATTGGTGTGGGTGCCCAGTCCTTCATAAAAACTTCTCTGATCTCAAGAGCTTTGATTAAGATGGGCTAAGTGGAGTATTAAACTTACAGTATGCTAATCCTTCAGAAGCATAAGAAAAAAAAGGCTTAGCAATAATTTGTAACAATAATTAATTAAAAGAAGCTAATAAATGATAGACTGAGGTGACTGTGTCCCCTACCCTATCCCTACAACTAGTACCCTAGCATTGGGCTGCTCTTTTTCAATTTTCTACAGTCTTAACCAAGATATACTTTATGCTACTTGCCATGAATATGGTTTGTGGAACTTGCCCAGGCAGCAAAAATTCCTCATTTCAGAACTCAGGGTAATTTGATTATTTGTGCACTTAGGTAGTACAATGGATAGAGTGCTTGGCCTAGAGTCAGGAAAACTCATCTTCCTGAGTTCAAATTTGGCCTCAGACACTTACTAGTTTTGTGGTCCTAGGCAAGTCATTCAACCCTATTTGCCTCAGTTTCCTCATATGTAAAATGAGTTGGAGAAGGAAATGATAAACCATTCCAATATCTTTCCCAAGAAAGCTCTAAATGGAGTCACAAAAAGTTGGAAACAACTGAAAAATTACAAAATTTAGTAATCATTCCCCCTCCTTGACATGGACCATATAACCTTAGAATAGACCAAAAGAGAACTATGGTACAGAAAAGATAGGTAGCCCACCTCTTTTTATTTTTCTTACATGCCCTATTTTCCCACACTTAATCACTGCCATAGAATCTTAGAGATGGATGGTGAGAGGCTTCTAGTTAATACCCTGAGAATATTATTTCAAAGAACTAGGGAAGAGACCTCAGAGGTCACCTAACCAATCCACATCAAAACAGGAATCTTTCTACAAGATGCATTTCAACCAAAACTTATTAAGCACACACTTGAGGCAAGACAGTAGACTAGATACTGAGTAATAAGATGAAAATAAAAGAGTCTTGTGTCAAGGAGTTTAAATTCTATTGGGGAACATAAATGTATACAGATATAGCAAGCGGGTGGGGGAATGGAATATACTTTCACATAGCGCCTTCTATGTGTCAGACACAGCAAAGTAGGTAATGTTGTTATCCACATCTTGCATGTGAGAAACCTTAGGCAAATACAGGTTAACTGACTTAACCAGGGTTACATAGCTAAGTGTCTGAGTCCAGATTAGACCTCAGGTCTTCCTCACACCAAGTCCAGACCTTTATACATTAGACCAGAGATGAGAGTGAATGTTAAACCTTGAAGTATCAGAGATGGTAGTAACATCCTGGATAAGTTCCAGAGGAATCTGCAAGACACTCTGCAGCTGTTAGAGGATGTTTTGCAGGCTGTTTCTTAATGAATATCATAAAGCATCTCTTATTATCTTGCTAATTTACCCAAGAAAGAGGCAGCATCAAGACCCAATAAATAATGTTGATCTTAGGAACAGAATGAATAAGCAGAGAGGATGATTGGCTGTGTGGTATGATTTTAGAGGTATTTTGCCCCAATCCTTGACACACAACCTCGCAGACTCCAGTAATGCCAGATCTTCCAAAATTAGGAACTAGTTTCAAACAAATAGTTTTTGTCCTTGTGAAAATCCAAATGTCCTTGGTAGGAGCTGAACTATAAATATTATTAATTTGACATGAATTATTTTTACAGTTATTTACCTCAGAATCAATTTAGTTATAAATAAGAGCACTAGTAAGAGAAGAATGAAAAAGGAGATTTAAGAAAAGGAGTCATTTTGGTAGAATAGAGGAATGTCAGGAATTGAGTGGCAGGAGAGATGGATTCTGGTCCTGGCTCTTTGGCTAATTTTTTGTGAGATCGAATCAATTTCACCTGCCTGAGTCCCTCTTCTTCTTCTGTGAAGTGAGTGGGTTACATGTGATGAACTCTGAGGTTCTTCTATCTCCAAAGTACCATTCTTTCTAAATAATAGATTATTTTTAAAAAATTCATAATTTTATTGAGGGCCAACTTATTCCATAAATATATTTCATTACTTCTATCCCCTATTCATTATTGGTAAATTAGGAGGAATTTTCCCCACATTCCTTTCAAATATAAATATCTGAATATTATCTGATATTGTAAAAGATACAATGACTTCAAACTTTAGAGCAAAATTTTAAATTAAATATTGACATTTTCATTATAATATTCAATTTAATAGCACACAGAAGGGAATAATACAGGCTATTTTTAAAAAGTAATACAGATTAATTCAGTAATTATAAAAACACTGTTTTGAGTCTTTCCCCCATCTTATTCTAATACAGCAATCAACTATGGCACAGTGAAGGCAATTTAAGACTTAGAACTATCATTTGCAAATCTCTCATTTCTTTGTCTCTGTCTCTTACATGAGCAACATCATTCATATTGAAAAGCTGCCTTCTCTCCTAATTTTCTCAATTATTTTATAATTTAGTATCAATATGAAAGAAATGATTAAAATGTCAAAACAAATAGCTCTGTATTTTCATTTTTAAAGTAAATTAAAATCTTTTGGACCTTTTGGAAATACTGTCATGGAAACATCCTATAATAAGTACCTTGGTTCTTAATAGAACAAGTTTCTTCAAAGCTTGAGAGAACTTCTTAGGCTTTTGTTAATTTATTTTCACAATAAGCTGAATAAAAATAAATTTGGTTCTTCCTTAGAATTCCTATTCATGATAATAGCCCTTAAGACATTTTATTTATTTTTTTCACAACAGTCACAACAGACTGAATACTAAATATGAAAAGAGAATGCTTTCCATGCAGTTGAGTTGGAGCCACGTTGTTCTGTCAACAAACATCTATTAAGTGACTATTTTGTGCCGAACATTGTGCTAAGCATTAACCTAAGGTGTAGTATGATTAAGCCATTTTAAATAAAAGGAAAATAAATCAATATCTTTATATGGTCCAGTCAGAAAATAAAATATATTAGTCTATGACTTCTCTGCTTTATTATGCAATATTAAGAAGTCAATAAGAAGCTGATTTAGTAGCAAAAGCAAAAAAAAATAAAGTCAGTGATTCATAGTATTTTTCCATCCTTTCCCACTAATCCCTCAAAGAACCTTGCCCTTATTTATACATGCAGTATTGAAATGACTATGGTGAAAAGCTTTGGACATTTCATTGTCCTTTGGTTAAGTAAGTAGTAAATGAGACTAGGAAGAATGATCTGGCTGCTTATGTGATCATGATCACAAGTCATAGTGAATCAGCTCAAAAAGATCTTTTAGTAGAGTCTGGTTACTTGTTCACAGGGATTACAGGTCTGTGTATCACTCTTACTTGCCCAAGATCTTATTGTTCTTCATAACAGAGCCCAATTTGTAATCTTTGTCTTTGATAGAATGGATAAGGTAGAGGCCTTCAAATCAACTTTGTGATACATAATTTGAAAGTAATGTAGGATACTGTTAAGATAATTTTAGACTCAGCAATACCAATGCTAAGTTTATATCCCAAACATGTCAAAGGAAAAGGAAAAGGATCAATAGTAGAAAAATACTTATAGTAATTCTTTAGTGGTGAAAAGAATTGGAAATCTAGAGGATGCCCATCAATTGGGGAATGGCTGAACAGGTGTGGGGGCTATGTGAATGTGACAAGAATCTAATTGTAGTATAAGAAATGAGGAAGGGGATGGATACATGAAAAAACCTAGAAAAATTACTATTAATTGATGCAAAGTAAAGTGAGCAGAATTAGGAGAACATTGTACATAGTAACAACAATATTGTAACAATAATCAACTTTGAAGGTATTAGCTATTATGATCAATGAAATGATCCATGATAATTGAAAGGATTTATGATGGAAAATGATATCCAACTCCAGAGAGAGAACTGATGGATGATGACTTCAGATTGAAGCATGTTTTTTCTTGTCTTTTCTTTTTCTACATGGCTAATGTGGAAATGTTTTGCATGACTTCATATATATTATATGTACCATATTTCTTGCTTTCTCAATTGGTGGGAAAAGGGTGGAAGAAATGAGAGAATTTGGAACTAAAATACAAATTTTAATTCATATATATGTATGTGTGTATATATGTTTGTGTGTGTTATATAGACACATATATACATATATACACACATATATATATATATATAATATATATATATATATATGTATGCATATACTCATACACATATCAGGAAGAATTAATTACTATTATGGTTTTGCTGCCAGAGGACTATGTGAGGTTAATTTTTTTTTTCGCTCTCAACTTCAGTACTGTGAGAAAAGCAGGGGTCACTACAATCTAGTTATAGTTGTGTTTCATTACTTTCAAACTCATATCTTAAATTAGTTAAAGTAGGCAGTACTATATAAAAATATACTATTTTGAATGTTGTCTGAATGTCCAAGGTTCAAAATTCTAAAATCAGAAACAAAAGGATGCTATTCAAAGAATATTTCAACAGCTTTTCCCTTATAAATAATTAATGTAGAACAGCATTCATTAAAAAATGTTGTATAAATTTTACTTTGTGGGTAATGTGAATGTATCTTTAGGCAGGCCAAGAAAAGAGAAAGGTTCATTCCTCTGAGCCTCTGTTAGATTTCTCAGGAAGTACATAAGGCCAATTGCTATTGTCAGGTTTTACAATAGAAAATGCTTCTTTCAGCTCCCTTGATATCTTCAAATTAAACAACAACAAAAAAGAAGAAAAACTCTCATAACCTCATCAGCTGAAACTAGGCCAGTACCTTTGGGGCACAGCTTGACCTTTAAAAAATTTTCTTTCATTGCTATGAGTTCATGGTGATGTGCTTTGAACTTCAATGAGTCAGATAACGTATGAAGTAACAGACATTAGGATTTGTGGTTGTCTTTAGTTCTAATCTGCATATTGTAACAGATTAATAGAACTAATGATGCTATACTAAGAAAGCAGGGAAGTGACAAATGGTAGTTACCTCTAATCAGATGGTCTTCAGAGGGGGCAAATGATAAATAACTACTATCACACTATTGTAAAGATTATTAGTGCATTCAAAGGATTCTGAAAGTGTTCTGCTTTGCAGACATAGTGAAGGTGTAGTGTCCTTGAGAAAGAGAAAATAGAAAGAGGGTTGCATATCTAGGGGTAAAGTCTTTGGAGAAGAAATTCCCACTTCTGTGATCTAGAAACAATGACAAAATAAGTAAAAAAAAATGTAGAGACAAGGAGAATACCTTTTGCCTATTATTATGGAAAGATAGCCTAATGCTGAAAGTAAATGGCTAAAATGTATATAATTTATCATCTAGGCATCATAAGTTAAAATCCAGTGAACAGTTCTCTGGTCAAAAATAGAAGGAAGAAATTATCTTCCACTCTTTATCCCCCCCCGAAACAAATCAAATAAAAAGAGGAAAGAAACCCTCAGAATTTCAAGGAACCTAGTGAAGGTTTATATGCCCTGTGGGTGAGATGCTGGTTCTGCTTCTGAGTCATGGTGAGAGGGAAAAGAAGACATCTGAAAGCTGTGAATATTGGCAGAGGAAACTAATAACTTCTCTCCGGTGAGTTCAAAATCAGCCAGAAAAATACTCATTAGTAGACCCTCCTTCCTATTCCATAGCTTTCTTTAACTGAGGATAATAGCCCAGAACACCCCACAAGAAAGAACCATACAAAATCTCTGTAGAGTTTTGACTCCCATTAAAAAAAGGGAGTTAGAAATTGTTTTTAAAAGTATCTTTTGATATCATTGTTAAATTGCTAAGAAAAAGTTTGAATAAGCATCTTAGACCTTGCACATAGCAGATACTTAGTATGTACATTTTGAAGAATTGATAAGTATTTTAACACTTTGAAAGTTTTGTGCCCAACACATTATGTTAATGATTAATTCTGTAATTTTTCTTAAAATTAGTTACTATAAGAGGCAGTATTGCATAGTGGAGAGAGAAGTAGATATAGATGTGGTAAGGTCTGAATTCACATTAAGCCTCGGGGTCATTGCATAATTTTAAAAAAAGAATTCAGAGAGAGCACATGGCAAGTCAGAAAAAGACAGACAAGCAGGAAGCTTTAAAAGCTACCATTTGAGCTTAAGATATATTAATAGAAATGAAAACTGTACATATTAGAGATCTATAGTTTAATGTGTAATCTTTTTCTATTGTATTATGGAGATGGAGATGGTTACATTATTTGTTGATTGTTAAGTTAAGCATAAAGTGATTAGATTTCAAGGAGAGGGCATGTCATAGTAAGTGACAATGATGTATAAAGCATACATAAAACTTGTAGTAAAGTTTTACAAAAATCAAACCGCTAATATTTACTAGCTTAAGACTGTGGACAAATCATGTATTCTCTCTGATTTCCATTTATTCATCGGTAAAATGGGGATAATTGCAATTAATAATAATAATAGTAACATGCAGTAAATAGGTTCATTGTGGAGCTCAAACGACATAATTTATAGAAAGTATTCTACATACTTATTAGTTATTTCTTAAGAAACAACAAGAGAGAGTATACACCAATTATAACCATATTAAAGGAAACATGGTGGATGTGGTTTGATATTTGCCTCATTATGAAAGAGGTGGAATATGACAATTTTAGAGAGTTTGCTCCAGCTTTAATATCTCTAACCTATGAACAATTAGCAGATATTTATTTAATGCCTACTTAGCCAATTTAATGCACCATGCCAGACCTGGATACAAAGGAAAAATAACAGATAGTCCATTCCCCATAACGGGCTTACATTTTACTGATCTGGAAAGTAGATCTATGAGAGATAATTTTAAAAAAATTGGAGTACCTGAAAGTGATGAATGAAAGTAGAGCCTAGACATTACTTTCAAGAAATTATCAAGAGACTTCAGCTTCCTGGAGCCAAGATGGCTGAGTAAAAATGTAGTCACTCTCACTCTCCCTATCAACCTCTGAAAACCCAGAAAATATCACCCCAGAAAAAAACCCTGGAACAGCTGAACTAGAAGAAAGAGGAGCAGCAGTGCAGCAGCCCAGCAAAATGGGTCTCCCAGTGCCTCAGCAAAAATAAGGGAGCAGAACTACAAGGGCCCCAGGCGATAAGTACCCTGCAGCATTCATCTGAAAGGGTGAAGAAAGCAACCTAAGGCTTCCTAAAGCCCAGCCTTGCTGATTCCAACCCAACACCAGGTGAGCTGTCAAGCCCTCAGCCTCCAATTGTAGAAGAAATCCTGAAGCCCAGGTGGTAGAGCAGGCAAACACCAACACCTGGACCTCGAGTGCCTCAGTGAGGGGGGAACCGGTGGAAACCAGCTCAGAAAACCACCAGGTGCCTGGCACTCTACCCAAAGGAATCTCCCAGTGCATTAGCAGAAAGGAGGAGACAACACTGCAGGGGCCCCAGGCAGATAAACACCCTGCAGCACCCATCTAAAAGGAGCTGAAGAAAGCTAAAGGAAAGGAAAAGCAGGCAACCTAGAATTGCCTGAAAGTTCCAGCCTTGCTGATTCCAGCCCAACACAGGTAAGCTGCCAGAAACCTACAGCCTCCAATTGCCAACATAAGAGGCCCCAGCACACAAAGCCAGTGACCAAGACCTAGGCTCCCAATGCAAGAAGCTTGGGTCAGTGCCCTCTGTTCCCCAGCAGGAGAGCTCAATCTCTTTAAAGGCCAGGGAATAAAGAAACACCATGAGTAAAAAGAAATACCATAGATTCATATTATGAGAAGAGTGAAGATCAAGACAGAAATTCTGAAGAGGACAACATTGTCAACAAACCCACATCTGCAACAACAAAAGGGAATATGAACTGGTCTGAAGCCCAAAAAGCCTTCTTAGAAGAGCTCAAGAAGGATTTTAATAGTCAAATGAGAGAGGTAGAAGAGTCCTTCAAAAATACAATTGGCCAAATGGAAAAAAAGGACCCTGAAAAACACAATTGGCCAATTGAAGAAGGAAGTACAAAAACTAACAGAAGAAAACAATCTGTTAAAAACTAGAATTGGACAAATGGAAACTAATGTCTCTATGAGAGAGCAAGAATCAGTCAAACAGAAACAAAAAAATGAAAAAATAGATGAAAATGTAAAATACCTCATCAGTAAAACAACCGACCTGGAAAATCGATTCAGGAGAGACAATTTAAAAATTATTGGACTACCTGAAAATCATGATGAAAAAAGAGCCTGGACAGTATCTTTCAGGAAATCATAAAGGAAAACTGCCCGAAGTCCTAGAACCAGAAGGAAAATAACCATAGAAAGAATCCACGCTCACCACCTGAAAGAGATCCCAAATTGACAACGCCAAGGAATATAATAGCAAAATTCCAAAATTACCAGATGAAAGAGAAGGTGCTGCAAGCAGCCAGAAAGAAACAATTTAAATATCATGGAACCACAGTAAGGATTACACAGGACCTTGCAGCTTCTACATTAAAAGACCGCAGGGTGGAACATGATATTCCATAAGGCAAAGGAGCTTGGAATGCAGCCAAGGATCAATTACCCAGCAAAAATGAGCATCATTTTTCAAGGGAGGAGAAGGATATTCAAAAAATAGGAGACTTCCAAACTTTCCTGATAAAAAGACCAGAGCTCAACAAAAAATTTGATCTTCAAGTACAGACTCAAGAAGACATAAAAAGGTAAATGGGACAGAAAGATACAATATGTTGTTAATAAGGGGGCTGTTTAAACCCTACAAGGGAATATGACACTTGCAACCCTTGAGAACTGTATTGTTATTACACCTTGTTAAAGTAGTACACATAAAGAGGGTGGATATTAGTTGACTTTGATGTAATGATAAAAAAAAATCTAATCAAGTGGGTAAAATGGATCCAAATAAGTGGATCAATCTGATCTTAGAAACTGTACTGAGAAAGGAGGAGGCAGACAAGGGTAAATTACATTACAGGAAAAGACACAAAATCCTATTACAGCAGAGGGAAAGAAGGGGGGTGAGCATTGTTTGAACCTTACTCTCATCAGATTTGGCTCAAGAAGAGCATAATATAATCAGTTAGGTATAGAAATCTAACTTGCCCTATAGGCAGTAGGAGGGAAAAGGGGAAAGAAAAGGAGGAAAGAAAAGGGAGGGGAAAGAAGGGAGGGAAGAAGCAGTAAGGTAAAGGGGAAGAAAAGGGAAAGGGATAATAAAAGGGAGGGACTGAAGGAGGCGTGGTCAAAAGCAAAACACTAGTGGGGGGAAAGGAAAAAGGAGAAAGAAAAGCATAAATGGGGGAAAGGATGGAGAAAAAGACACAGATAGTAATCATAACTGTGAATGTGAATGGGATGAACTCTCCCATAAAACAAATGATTGCAGAATGGATTAAAAACCATAATCCTACAATATGTTGTTTACAGGAAACACGTTTGAAAAAGAGTGACACATACAGGGTAAAGGTAAAAGGCTGGAGCAGAATATATTATGCTTCAGCTGAAGTAAAAAAAGCAGGGGTAGCAATCCTGATCTCAGAAAAAGCAAAAGCAAAAATAGATCTAATCAAAAGAGATAAGGAAGGAAACTACATCCTGCTAAAAGGCACCATAGACAATGAAGTAATATCATTACTAAACATATATGCACCAAAAGGTATAGCATCTAAATTCTTAGAGGAGAAGTTCAGGGAGTTACAGGAAGAAATAGACAAAAACTATACTAGTGGGGACCTGAACCTCCCCCTCTCTGAACTAGATAAATCTAACCACAAAATAAACAAGAAAGAAGTTAAGGAGGTGAATAGAACATTAGAAAAGTTAGGTATGATAGACCTCTGGAGAAAACTGAATGGGGATAGAAAGGAATATACTTTTTTCTCAGCAGTACATGGCACATACACAAAAATTGACCATGTACTAGGGCATAAAAACCTCACAATCCAATGCAGAAAGGCAGAAATATTAAATGCATCCTTTTCAGATCATGATGCAATAAAAATTATATGTAATAGATGGCCATGGAAAGATAGACAAAAAAACAATTGGAAACTGAATAATCTAATCCTAAAAAATGATTGGGTCAAACAACAAATCATAGAAACAATCAATAATTTCATTCAAGAGAATGACAATAATGAGACAACATACCAAAACTTATGGGATGCAGCAAAGCAGTTCTTAGGGGAAGTTTTATATCTCTAAATGCTTACATAAATAAAATAGAAAAAGAGGAGATTAATGAATTGGGCATACAACTAAAAAAACTAGAAAAAGAACAAATTAAAAATCCTCAACTAAACACCAAATTAGAAATATTGAAAACCAAAGGAAAAATTAAAAATTGAAATTAAGAAAACTATTGAACTAATAAATAAAACTAAGAGCTGGTTTTATGAAAAAACAATAAAATAGATAAACCTTTGGTTAATTTAATTAAAAAAAGAAAGAAGAAAACCAAATTACTAGTATCAAGAATGAAAAGGGTGAAGCTACCACCAAGGAAGAGGAAATTAAAACAATAATTAGGAATTATTTTGCCCAACTATATGCCAACAAATTTGACAATCTTAGTGAAATGGATACATATTTACAAAAATATAAATTGTGCAGATTAACAGAAGAGGAAGTAAAATATATAAATAACCCCTTCTCAGAAAAAGAAATTGAACAAGCTATTGATGAACTCCCTAGGAAAAAATCTCCAGGGACAAATGGATTTACACGTGAATTCTATCAAACATTTAAAGAACAATTAATTCCAATACTATATAGACTATTTGGGAAAATAGGTGAAGAAGGAGTCTTACCAAATTCTTTTTATGATACAAATATGTGTTGATACCTAAACCAGGAAGAGTCAAAATAGAGAAAGAAAATTATAGACCAATTTCTCTAATGAATATAGATGCAAAAATTTTAAACAAAATACTAGCAAATAGATTGCAGCAACTTATCACAAGAATAAAACACTATGACCAGATAGGATTTATACCAGGAATGCTGGGCTGGTTCAATATTAGGAAAACTATCAGCATCATTGAGCATATCAACACCAAAACCAACAGAAACCACATGATCATCTCAATAGATGCAGAAAAAGCTTTTGATAAAATACAACACCCATTCCTATTAAAAACACTAGAAAGCATAGGTATAAATGGAGTCTTCCTTAAAATAATAAATAGCATATATCTAAAACCTTCAGCAAGCATTATATGTAATGGGGACAGGCTAGAAGCATTTCCAATAAGATGGGGTGAAACATTATCACCACTGTTATTCAATATTGTACTGGAAACTTAGCTTTAGCAATAAGAGAAGAAAAAGAAATTGAAGGCATTAGAATAGGCAAAGAAGAAACAAAGCTATCACTCTTTGCAGATGACATGATGATATACTTAGAGAATCCTAGAGAATCAAGTAAAAAACTACTTGAAATAATAAACAACTTTAGCAAAGTTGCAGGCTATAAAATAAACCCACATAAATCATCAGCATTTCTATATATTACCAACAAAGCCCAACAGCAAGAGATAGAAAGAGAAATCCCATTTAAACTTACTGTAGACATTATAAAATATTTAGGAGTCTACCTCCGAAACAAACCCAGGAACTCTATGAACACAATTACAAAACACTTTTCACACAAATAAAATCAGATCTAAATAATTGGAAAAACATCAGTTGCTCATGGGTAGGCCGAGCTAATATAATAAAAATGACAATCCTACCTAAGCTAATTTACTTATTCAGTGCCATACCAATCAAACTACCAAAAATTATTTTATAGAGTTAGAAAAAATAATAACAAGATTCATTTGGAAAAACAAAAGGTCCAGAATATCAAAGGAACTAATGAAAAGAAATGCAGGGGAAGGTGGCCTAGCAATTCCAGATCTTAAATTGTATTATAAAGCAGCAATCATCAAAACTGCTTGGTACTGGCTAAGAAATAGGGAGGTGGATCAGTGGAATAGGTTAAATATGCAAGACACAGTAGTCAATGACTATAGTAATCTATTATTTGATAAACCCAAAGACCCCAGCTTCTGGGATAAGAACCCACTCTTTGAAAAAAACTGCTGGGAAAACTGGAAAAGAGTATGGCAGAAACTAGGCATAGACCCAAATCTCACACCATATACCAAAATAAAGTCAAAATGGGTTCATGACTTAGATATAAAGGCTGATACATAAGTAAACTGGGAGAACAAGGAATAGTTTACCTATCAGATCTATGGAGAACAGAAGAATTCATGACCAAACAGGAGATAGAGAACATTATGAAAAGCAAAATGGATAATTTTGATTACATTAAATTGAAAAGTTTTTGCACAAACAAAGCCAATGCAACTAAGATTAGAAGGAAGGTAGAAAATTGGGAAAGAATTTTTACAACCAGTCTCTCTGATAAAGGCCTCATTTCTAAAATATATAGAGAATTAAGACAAATTTATAAGAACACAAGCCATTCCCCAATTGATAAATGGTCAAAGGATATGAACAGACAGTTCTCAGATGAAGAAATTAAAGCCATCTATAGTCATATGAAAAAATGCTCTAAATCATTATTGATTAGAGAAATGCAAATCAAAACAACTCTGAGGTACCACATCACACCTATCAGATTGGCCAACATGACAAAACAGGAAAATGATAAATGTTGGAGAAGATGTGGGAAAATTGGAACACTAACATTGTTGGTGGAGTTGTGAAATGATCCAACCATTTTGGAGAACAATTTGGAACTATGCCCAAAGGGCTAAAAATGTGCATACCCTTTGATCCAGCAATAGCACTTCTAGGGCTATATCCCAAAGAGATCAAACAAATGGGAAAAGGACCCACATGTACAAAAATATTCATAGCAGCTCTTTTTGTGGTGGCAAAGAATTGGAAATTGAGAGGATGCCCATCAATTGGGGAATGGCTGAGCAAGTTGTGGTATATGAATGTAATGGAATACTATTGTGCTATAAGAAATGATGAACAGGCTGACTTCAGAAAAACCTGGAAAGACTTATATCTGATGCTGAGTGAAGTGAGCAGAACCAAGAGATTTGTACACAATAACAGCCACTGCGATGACTAATATTGTTAAACTAACCCTTCTCAGCATTACAAGGATCTAAGACTTTGGGATGGAAAATGCTATCCACATCCAAAGAAAGAACTATGGAAGTTGAATCACTATCATTTTTTTTCTCTTCTATTGAGTTTTGTTTCGTCTTTCTGATGGTTCCTCCCATTCTTTTAATTTTTACTTACAACTTCACTAATGTGAACATATTTTCAATAGGAATGTAAATGTGTAACCTATATCAGATTGTCGTCTTGGGAGGTGGGGAGGAAGGGGAGAAAAATTTTAAACTCAAAAGCATATGGAAGTGCTTGTGGATAAATCAAAATAAATTAATAAAATTTAAAAAAAAGAAATTATCAAGGTAAACTGACCTGATAGTGTAGAATCAGAAAGTAAAGTAGAAATTTAAGGAATCCAATGATCACCTTCTGAAACTGATCCCAAAACAAAAATTCCAAGGAATATTATGCCCAAATTCTATAGCTCCCAGGTCAAGGAGAAAATATTACAAGAAGACAGAAAGAAACTTTTAAAGTTTGGTGGGGTCACAGTCAGGTTAATACAAGAATTAGAAGTTTCTGTATAGCTAGGATTACAACCAAGAATCACCTATGCAGCAAAACTGAGTATAATCCTTCAAGGGGAAAATGGATATTCAATGAAATAGAGAGCTTTCAAACTTTCTTGATGAAAAGACCAGAACTGAATAGAAAATCTGACTTTCAAATACAAGACTCGGGAAACAGGAAAGGGAAATCATAAAAGATTTAATAAGATTAAACTATTTACATTCGTATATGGGAAAATGATAATTGTAACTTATAAGAACTTTCTCATTATTAGGGCAATTAGAAGGAGTATACATAAACAGAGAAAACAGGTATGAGTTGAATATGAAGGGATAATATCTAAAAAATAAAATTAAGGGGTGAGAAAGAGGAATGTATGTGGAGAAAGGGAAAAGAGAGGTAGACAGAGGGAAATTATCTCACATAAAAGAGGTGAGACAAAGCTTTTACACTGGAGAGGAAAGTGGGGGAGGTGAAGGAGTGAATGCACATCACTCTCATCAGAATTGGCTCAAAGGGGGAATAACATACACACTCAATTGAGTATAGAAATCTGTCTCACCCAGAGGAAAATAGGAGAGGAAGGGAATAAGAAAAAGGGGGTGCTGATAGAAGAGAGGCCATATTGGGAGAGGCAGTAGTAAGAAGCAAAATACTTTTGAGAAGGGACAAAGTGAAAGGAGAAACACAATAGAATAAACAAGGGAATAATAGCGTAGAAGAAACTACATTTAGAAATAATAACTGAAAAAAATTGAAGCAAATTTCCTAATAAAGACCTCATTTTTCAAATGAGAACTAAGTCAAATGTATAAAAGTGAGAGCCACCCCCCAATTGATAAATGATCAAAAAATGTCAACAGTTTTCAGATGAAGTAATCAAAGCCTTCTATAGCCATATGAAAAAAAAATGTTCTAAACTACTGCTGATTGGATAAATGCAAATTAAAACAGTTTTGATATACTACTTAATACCTGTTAGATTGGCTAATAGGGCAGAAAATTAAAATAGACAATGTTGAAAGGGATGTGGGGAAAATGAGACATTAATACACTGTTGGTGGAGTTGTGAACTGATTCAACCATTCTCTTTATTTATTTATTTTTAGTTTTCAACTTTCACTTCCACTAGATTTTGAGATCCAAATTTATTTTTTGTGATTTTCTTGCATCAGTCTCCTTTGTCTTTCCCAGTTTTTCCTCTACTTCTCTTACTTACTTCTCAAAATCCTTTTTGAACTCTTCTATGGCCTGGGACTGATTCATATTTTTCTTGGAGGCTTTGGATGTCAGAGCTTTGATTTTGTTGTCTTCTTCTGGTCATATGTTTTGATCTTCTTTGTCACCAAAGAAAGATTCTATGGTCTGACTTTTTTTTTTTTTGCAAAGAATGCTCATGATCTCAGCCAATTACTTGAGTTTTAAACTGTGTTAAGGTAGGGGTCTGCTTCCAGTGTGGAGAATGTACTATCACAAGCTTCAGGGGTTTCGTGCAGCTGTTTTCAGAGCTATTTCTAGGGACCTGTACATTTTCAGTTCTTCCATGGAGATCAAAGGCAAGGTGTTTACTCCTTTCCTGGCCTGTACTCTGGTCTATGAGTGACCACAAGCACTCTTTTCTGCCTTGGAACTGTGAGGAGGATTCTCTCTGCAACACCACTACAAGCTCCACCACACCTGTGCCCCTTCTTACCCCAGGACCACTACACAGAGCAGTGAACCAGATCCAAGTAAGGGCAAAGCAAGAAATTCTTGCCTCAGCACCAGCAAAAGTTTCCTGCAATCCCCCTCTGATCAGCCACTCAATTCCCCTCAGTCTGTGCTCCAAGAGCTCCAGAAGCAGCCACTGCCCTGTGGCTGCAGCAGGACTGGGGCTGGGACTGAACTTCTTTCGCACTGCCACCACAGACCTTTCCTACTGGCTTTCTAAGTTGTCTTTGGTGTTTGTGGGTTGAAAAGTCTGGAAACCATCACAGCTGCCCATGATTCAGTCCTCTGAGACCTGCTCTGGGTTCACTGGGCCCTGGTCTTTGCCTGAGTGCCCACTGTGAACTGTGTTCATCTCCCAGCCTGGTGTAATACACCTTTCTGATCAACCACTCAGGTTGTCTTGGGCTGGAAATTTGTTTCATTTTGTCTTTTTGTGGGTTCTGCTACTCTAGAATTTTTAGAACCATTTTTTACAGGTATTTAGAGGGCTTTGGGGGAGAGCTCAAGCAAGTCACTGCTCTCACTCTGCCATCTTGGCTCTGCCACCTCAACCATTCTTTACAGTTGTTTGGAACTATTCCCAAAGGTCTATAAAAACATGCATACCCTTTGACCTAGCAATTACTAGGTCAAAAACCATTACTAAGACTGTATCCAAAAAGAGATAAATAACAAAAAGGAAAGGGACTTATATGTACAAAAATATTTATAGGTGCTCTTTTCTATTGACAAAGAATTGGAAATTGAAGGTATACCTATCAACTTGTGAATGGCTGAACAAACTGTGCTATGTGATTGCAATGGAATACTATTGTGCTATAAGATACAATGAACAGGATGGGCAGACTTCTTGATGCAAAGTGAAATGAATTATAGGGATTCAAGATGGTAGTGAGAAGCCAAGAAGTTTCCTTAGCTGTCCCCAGTTTCCCTCAGAAATAACATTAAATGAAGCCTCTAAAAGAATTCTGTAGTGACTTAATTCACAAAAAAAAAATAAAATAAAATAAAATAAAAGGAGTAAAACAATTTTCCAGCCCAATATAACTTAGAAGGACTTCAGGAAAGGTCTGTCTCACTTAGGTAAAAGGGAAATGCAGTCCAGCTCAGGAGGTATCTGGGCAAGCCAGTGGAAATTTCTTTGGCATAGCACAGGTTAGCATCTGAGGTCCCACCATCTTGGATCAGCAGGCCAGCTGTGAGGCCTCCAGTCCCAGCACAGCAGGCAAACTGCCAGCCACAGAACTCAGGGCACAAGAGGTGGAACTAGACTGGCCCAACCTAGTGCAGTGGGCAAGCTGCCAGCCCCAAAGTCCCTTGCACAGAAAGCTGGTAAATAGGACCATGACCTACAGTGCAAGAAACTCGGGACAGTGCCCCCTGTATTCCCTGAAGCAGAGCTCAACTTTGAAAAATGAACAGCAAACAAACAGAACCATGACCATAGAAAACTATTATGGTGACAGGAATGATCAAAACGTAAACTCAGAAGGGGACATTGTCAAAATGCCTTCATGCAAAGCTTCAAAGGGGAATATGAATTGGTCTCAAGCCTAAAAAAATCCTCTTAGAAGAGCTCAAAAAAGACTTTTAAAATCAAGAAAGGTAAGGGAAAATTGTGAAAATAAGTGAAAATTATGCAAGAGAATTATGAAAAAAGAATCAGCATCTTGGAAAAGGAAGCACAAAGATCTACTGAAGAAAACTATTTCTTAAAATAGAATTGGCCAAATGGAAAAAAAAAAACAACACTAAAGAATCACTCCTTTCAAAGTAGAATTAGCCAAATGGAAAAGGAAGTACAAAAGCTAAATGAAGAAAATAATTCCTAAAAATTTAGAATTGGATAACTGAAAGATAATGACTCTACAAGATACTAAGAATAAGTCAAACAAAATCAAAAGAATAAAAAAAAATAGAAGAAAACTCGTAATACCTCTTGGGAAAAAAAAAAACTGACCTGGAAAATAGATCCAGGAGAGATAATTTAAGAATTATTGAACTGCCTGAAAGCCAGGATAAAAAAAAAAAGAGCCTGGACAGCATCTTTCAAGAAATTATCAAAGAAAACTGCCCTGATATCCTAGAACCAAAGGGTAAAATAATCATGGGAGGAATCCACTGATTACTTCCTGAAAGTGATCCAAAAATGAAAACTACAAGCAATATTATATCCAAATTCCAGAACAGTCAGGTCAAGGAGAAAATATTTCAAGCAGCCACAAAGAACCAATATCATGGAGCCACAGTCAGGATTACACAGGATTTAGCAGCTTCTACATTAAAGGACCAGGGGGCTTAGAATATGATATTCTGGAAGGCAAAAGAGCTTGGATTACAACCAAGAATGCACTATCCAGCAAAATTGAGCATAATTTTTCAGGAGAAAACATGGACATTCAAAATAGGGTACTTTCAAACTTTCCTGATGAAAAGACCAGAGTAAAATAGAAAATTAGTTCTTCAAATACAAGACACAAGAGAAGCAAAGAAAGGTAAACAGGAAAGAAAAAAAATAAACGTGGTATTCATTAATGTTAAACTGTTTACGTCTCTATGTGGGAAGATGATACTTGTAACTCTTAAGAACTGTAGCTCTATTAGGTCGGTTAGAAGGAGTATACTGAGAGCATGCTGGTATAAGTTGACTTTGATATGATGATAAAAAATAAACAGAGAAAAAAATATTGTACTGGGAGAAGAGGAAAGGGGGAAGCAGAATTACATAAATTCAATCACATGAAGAGGCATAAAAGACCTAGTACAGTAGAGCAAAAGAAAGGATGAGGTGAGCATTGTTTGAAGCTTACTCTTATCAATGGGGTGAAGAAATCTATCTTAACCTGTGGGGAAGTAGGAACTGAAAGGGGAAGAAAATGAAGAAGAGCTGATATGAGAGAGGGCAGATTAGAAAAAGTGGTGGTCAGAAACAAAACACTGGTGAGGAAGGACAGGGTGAAAGGAAAGAGAAAAGTAGTAAAAGAGGGAAAATAGGATGAAGAGAAATACATAGTTAGCAATCATAACTGAATGGGAATGGGATGTCCTTCCATAAAACATAAGCAAATAGCAGAGTGGATTAAAACCAGAATCCTATAATATGTTGTTTACAAGAAACATTTTGAAGCACAGAGACACACACCGAATAATGGTAAAAGGCTAGAGCAGAAGTTTTTATGCTTCAATTGAAGTAAGAAAAAAGCAAAGTAGCATTCCTGATCTCAGACAAAGCAAAAGCAAAAACAGATCTAGTTAAAAGAGACAAGGAAAGAAACTGCATATTGCTAAAAGGTCTCATAGATAATGAAGTAATATTGATGCTAAAAACACACATACCAAGTGGTATAGCATCCAAATACTTAGAGGAGAACTTAAAAGAGTTACAGGAAGAAATAGCCAGCAAAACTATACTAGTGGGGGACTTCAACCTTCCCCTCTCAGTAAATAAATCTAACCACAAAATAAACGTGAAAGAAGTTAAGAAAGTGAATAGAATTTTAGAAAAGTTAGATATGGTAGACCTCTAGAGAAAATTGAATGGGAATACAAAGGAAGGTACCTTTTTCTCAGTGGTACATGATACTTATACAAAAACTGACTATATAGTAGGGCATAAAAACCCACAATCCAATTCAGAAAGGTAGAAATATTAAATGTATCCTTTTCAGATCATGACAGATAAAATTACATGTAATAAAGAGCCATGGAAAAATAAATTAAAATTAATTGAAACAAAATAATCTTATCCTAAACAATGAGTGGGTTAAACAACAAATCATAGAAATAATCAATAACTTCATCAAAGAGAATGACAATAATGAGACAACAAACCAGAATTTATGGGTGCAGCCAAAGCAGTGCTTAGGGGAAAATTTTACATCTCTAAATGCTTATGTGAATAAAATACAAATAGAGTGATCAATGAATGAGGCATGCAATTAAAAAGCTAGAAAAAGATCAAAAATAAAAATCCCCAATTAAATACCAGATTAGAAATTCTGAAAAATCAAAGGACAGATTAATACATTTGAAAGTAAGAAAACTATTGAATTAATAAATAAAATTTTGAATTGGTTTTATGAAAAAATAGATCAATATTTTCATTAATTTCTTTGTTTTCCAATATAAATTTATTTTTAGTTTCCAACATTTACTTCCACAAGATTTTGAGTTCCAAATTTTCTGCCCATCTTGTCCCTCCTCCCACCCCAAGATGGCATGTATTCTGAATACCCCTTCCCCTAGTCTCCCCTCTCTTCTATCTCTCCCCCCCCTTCTCTTATCCCCTTCCCCTTCTATTTTCCTGTAGGGCAGGATAGACTTCTGTACCCCATTTCCTATATTTCTTATTTCCCAGTTGCATGTGAAAACGTTTTTTTAAACATGTGTTTTGAAAACTTTGGGTTCCAGCAATAGCACTTCTAGGGCTATATCCCAAAGAGATCATACAAATGGGAAAAGGACCCACATGTACAAAAATATTCATAGCAGCTCTTTTTGTGGTGGCAAAGAATTGGAAATTGAGAGGATGCCCATCAATTGGGGAATGGCTGAGCAAGTTGTGGTATATGAATGTAATGGAATACTAATGTGCTATAAGAAATTATGAACAGGCTGACTTCAGAAAAACCTGGAAAGACTTCTATGATCTGATTCTGAGTGAAGTGAGCAGAACCAAGAGGACTTTGTACACAATAACAGCCACATTATGCGATGACTAATATTGTTAAACTGAACCCTTCTCAGCATTACAAGGATCTAAGGCATCTCCAGAGGCCTCAGGATAGAAAATGCTGTCCACATTCAAAGAAAGAGCTATGGAAGTCGAATTGCTATCACTTATTTTTACCTTCTGTTGAGTTTTGTTTCATCTTTCTGATGGTTCCTCCAATTGGTTTTAACTTTTACTTACAACTTCACTAATGTGAAAATATGTTTAATAGGAATGTAAATGTAAAGCCTATGTCAGATTTTGCACCATCTTGGGGAGGGTGTGGGGAGGAAGGGGGAGAAAAATTTTCAACTCAAAAACATATGGAAGTGATTGTTGACAAATCAAAACAAATTAATAAAAAAAAAATTTTAAGTGAAAAAATAAATAAATAAATGGAAACTTTGGGTTCCAAATTTTCTCCTGTCCTCCCTCCCCACCCACCCTCATTGAAAAAGCAAGCAACTCAGTGTAGGTTATACATGTGCAGTTATGCAAAACACTTCCATAGTAGACATGTTTTGGAAAACTAAGTCTATTTCCCTTAATCCTATCCTGCCCCCCCATTTATTCTATTCTTTCTTTTGACCCGTCCCTCCTCAGAAGTATTTGCTTCTGATTAGCCCCTTCCCAATCTGCCCTCCTCTCTATCATTCCCCTGCTTTCTTGTCCCCTTCTCCCCCTATTTTCTTGTACATTAAGACAAATTTCCATACCCAATTGAATGTGTATGTTATTCTCTCCTTAAGCCAAATCTGATGAAAATAAGATTCACTCATTCTCTCTCACCTTCCCCCATTTCCCCTCCACTTTAAGAGCCTTTTCTTTGCTGTTTTTTTTTGTTAGATTATTTACCCTGTTCTACTTCTCCCTTTCTTCTTCTCCTAGTATAATCTTCTCTCATCCCTTAATTTTATTCTCCAGATATGACCCCTTAAACTTAAACTCACCTTGTGCCCTCTGCCTGCCTATCTATCTATCTATCTATCCATACAAATAATTTTTTACCTCCAACTACCCTAATACGGACAAAGGTCTCATGAGTTATAAATATCATCTTTCCATGCAGGAAGGTAAACAGTTGAACCTTAATAAGTCACTTATGATTTCTCTTTCCTCTTTACCTCTTCATGTTCCACTTGAGTCTTGTATTTGAAAGTCAAATTTTCTATTCAGCTCTGGTCTTTTCATCAAGAATGCTTGAAAGTCCTCTATTTCACTGAATCACCGTTTTTTCCCCTGGAGTATTATACTCAGTTTTGCTGGGTAGGTGATTCTTGGTTGTAATCCTATCTCCTTTGCCCTCTGGAAAATTATGTTCCATGCCCCGCGGTCCTTTAATGTAGAAGCTGCTGAATATTGTGTTATCTTGATTGTGTTTCCAGAATACTTGAATTGTTTCTTTCTGACAGCTTGTAATATTTTCTCCTTGACCTAGGAACTCTGGAATTTGGCTATAATGTTCCTAGGAGTTTTGCTTTGGGGATCTCTTTCAGGAGGAGATCAGTGGATTCTTTCAATTTCTATTTTGCCCTCTGGTTCTAAAATATCAGGGCAGTTTTCCTTGATGATTTCTTGAAAGATGATGTCTAGGCTCTTTTTTTGATCATGTCTTTCACATAGTCCAATAATTTTTAAATTCTCTCTCCTGGATCTATTTTCCAGGTCAGTTGTTTTTCCAATGAGATATCTCACATTATCTTCTATTTTTTCATTCCCTTGGATTTCTTTTATAGTGTCTTGCATTCTCATGAAGTCACTAGCTTCCAATTACTCTACTCTAATTTTTAAATGAGTATTTTCTTAAGTAATCTTTTGGACTTCCTTTTCCATTTGGCCAATTTTTCTTTTAAGGTCATTCTTCTCCTCATTGGCTTTTTGGACCTCTTTTGCCATTTGGGTTAGGCTATTTTCTAAGGTGTTATTTTCTTCAGTATTTTTTGGGTCTCCTTTAGCAAGCTGTTGACTTGTTTTTCATGATTTTCTTGCATCACTCTCATTTCTCTTCCCAGTTTTTCCTCTACTTCTATTACTTGCTTCTCAAAATTCCTTTTGAGCCCTTCCAAGGCCTGGGACTGATTCATATTTTTATTGGAGGCTTTGGATGTAGGAACTTTGACTTTGCTGTCTTCTTCTGGTTGTATGTTTTGATTTTCTTTGTCACCAAAGTAAATAATGTAGTCTAACTCTTTTTGTGCTGCTTCCAAATGATCCCAGCCAATTACTTGAGTTTTAAACTCTTTGTTAAGGTAATAGTCTGCTTCCACTATGGAGAATGTAGTGTTCCAAGCTTCAGGGGTTTGTATAGCTGTTTTCAGAGATACTTGTAGGGACCTGTAAATTTTCAGTTCTTCCAAGGTGATATGATAAGGGGCAAGGTGTTTACTCCTTTCTTCGCCTGTGCTCTGGTGTATGAGTGACCACAAGCAGTCCTTTCTCTCCTGGAACTGTGAGCAGGATTTTCTCTTCACAACCCCTACAAGCTCCACCACTCCAGCACTGCTCCTCACCCCAGGACCACAGCCCAAAACTGTGACCCAGATCCAAGCATGGCAAAGCAAGAGATTCCTGCCTCAGCACCAGCAAAGAGATCCTTGCAATCCCCCTCTGATCAACCACTCGATTCCCCCTCAGTCTGTGGGCCAGAAGCTCAGGAGGCAGACACTGCCCCAGAGCCCACGCTCCACGCTCTTGGGAACTGGAGCTGAGACTCCACGCTCCACTCTCAGCACCCTAGAAAGAGACTTTTCCCACTGACCTTCTCAGTTGTCTTTGGTGTTCATGGATTGAAAAGTCTGGAAACCTCCACAGCTGCCCACAATTCAGTCCTCTGAGGCCTGCTCCAGGTTTGCTGCAGCCTGCATGCCCATGCCACATTGTGCTCTGCTCTCAGCCTGGCGCAATATACCTTTCTGATCAATCATTCAGGTTGTCTTAGGCTGGAAATTTGCTTCACTCTGTCTTTTAGTAGGTTCTGCTGCTTTGGAATTTGTTTAGAGCCATTTTTTAGAGGTATTTGGAGGGGTTTGGGGGAGAGGTCAAGCAAGTAACTGTTTTCACTCTGCCATCTTGGCTGTTGTTAATTTATTTAAAAAAAGAAAGAAGAAAACCAAATTACCAGTATCAAAAATGAAAAGGGTGAGTTCACCACCAATGAAGAGAAAATCAAAACAATAATTATGAGCTATTGTGCCCAACTGTATGCCAATAAATCTGACAATCTAAATAAAATGGATATATATATATGTATATATATATATATGTATATATATATATATATGTATATATATATATATATATATATATATATATATATATGTATATATATATATATATATATATATATATATATATATATATATATATATATATATACATACACAAAAATATAAATTGCCTGGATTAACAGAAAAGGAAATAAAAATATTAAATAACCCAATTTTAGAAGAAGAAATTGAACAATCCTTTAATGAACTCCCTAAGAAAAAATCTCCAGAGCCAGATAAGTTTACAAGTGAATTCTATGAAATATTTAAAGAATAATTATTTTCAATATTATATAAACTGGAAAAAAAATGTGTGGAAGATTCCTACAATTTTTTTTTCATGACACAAATATGGTGTTGATATTCAAACCAGGAGGAACCAAAACAGAGAAAGAAACTTCTAGACCGCTTTCTCTACTGAATGTTGATGCAAAAATAAATAAATAAATGAATAACATGTTAGCAAAGTGATTACAGCCTTTATCATGAGGATAACACACTGTGTTATCTAAACATTTGGAAAACTATCGATTGCTTATGGGTAGGCTAAGCTAATGTTATAAAAATAACAGTTCTACCTATATTAATTTACCATATTAGTCAAACTACCAATAAATATTTTATGGGGCTAGACAAAGTAACAGAATTTATCCAGAAGAACAAAAGGTGAACAATATCAAACACATTAATAAAAAAAAATGCAAAAGAATGTAGACTAGCTATACCATTGTAGAAAAGTTTGCTATGAGATAATACTTTCCTAAGGAGTCCAAAATTGAACCTAAGTACTCTAAATTCTTTCTAATACTCTTATTTAAAATGCACAGGGTGAAACAGCTCAGCTGTTACTCTCATTATATATCATAGAGACCCTGAAATAAAATTAAGATGAAATCTAATTGAGAAAGAAGTTTTAAAAAAAATCTTGATAGTAAAATGTTCAATTGATTTAGTTGAAGTTTTATTAGGGAATTTGTATGTAAAGAAGGAAGGAAGGAAGGAAGGAAGGAAGAAAGGAAGGAAGGAAGGAAGGGAGGGAGGGAGGAAGGAAGGAAGGAAGGAAGGAAGGAAGGAAGGAAGGAAGGAAGGAAGGAAGGAAGGAAGGAAGGAAGGAAGGAAGGAAGGAAACATTTAAATGCCTACTATACACCAGGCTCTGTGTTAAGTGCTTTTACAAATATTGTATCATTAGATTCTTACAACTCTGATGTAGGTGCTGTTACAATCTCTATTTTACAGTTGAAGAATCTAAAGGTAGGGTGCATGACTGACCCAAGGTTACACAACTAAAAATTGCTTAAGGTTGGGCTTGAATGCTCATCTTCCACGTTATGGGTCCAACACTCTATCCTCTGAATGACATAGCTGCCTTTAGGCATTTTGACTATTGTTGCTATGGCAACTGGGTTTTTTTGGGGGGAAGGGGTAATTAATATGGAAATAATAAAGTTGCTCATTAATGAATACTTCCCCTGCTTCTTATATTATAGTTGTTCTATTCCTGCCATGTAATAAAAGTTAAATTTGATTTAGGTTCAATGGACAATCGGATATGCAAAGAAATAGAATTAAATAACCTAAATTAATGATGAACTACCCTTTTGTAAATTGGCTTTCTGTTCACATTAGAATTATATTTTTAATTTTGCTGGATGGTCAGTATATTAGGCAGTAAAGTTATATGTAACTCTAGGCTCTAAGGCAGTATTAAGAAATAAATAATAAACTACTTTTTAGATAGCCTTGTTTACCTAATTATAAATGTAAATTAGTATTTTACTAGGTGTACCAATTTTCATATAAAGGATAGTAAGTACAAAATCACTAAGGTATAAGCAATGAATTACTGTCATTATATACTACTGCCTCCATAAACAGAGTTTGCATTGATTTTGGCAAGGAAAAAGATAGCCAAGAAGTTAAAACCATAAGATGACGAGTCTCAATAGTTCTAATAGTCAATATTCTCTATATTCTGTGTAGAATATATGTAATTTTATATAGAGTATATCTAGATGTCAGCTGAATAACAGAAAGAGGACAATTACATAATAGTACTTGACTGTGAGACAGTAAAGATGCCTCTTACTTATATTAGACTTCTGCTTAAAATGATACCATTCACTATGACTACATTGTCAGGTTTAAATTAGATTTCATAAAAGTGAATACTCTCTTTATACTCTAGGTTTTTGTTTTTACTCTCCTAAATATATAGATCTTTAAAACACACCTAAATGCTTGTGGGGAAGAGTATCAAGAAGTTACTTTGTCAAAGATGTAGTCTTTTCTTTCTCAGGCTATATCATCACCTGTAAAAAAATACTGTCTGTACCACCACCACCTCTTCAAGTCCCCAGACGGCGATGAAGTAGAGTCTTAGCAGACTACCTGTCCAAAATATAAGTTCGTTGGCAATACATACACTTTATTGTTCTGGGAGAAATTCACAGCAACACAATTGCATTCTCATATCCTAGAAAATGCAGACATACCTTTACCTTTGCCACACTCTAGAAGTTTACCTGTTTCTGAATCATTTTCCGTAAACAGCATCTTCCCAGCAGTTCTGCAGTAGCAGCCAGTCAAATATCTAACAGAAGCAGATACTATTATTTCTCTTCTTTGAAATTTCTCAGTATTTACTGGTCACATTCTTATAATGGTAGCACAGTTCAGCCCTTTTATGGCTTACTGTACCCCTTTCCCAAGCTGTGGTGCTTACAACTTCACAAGATTCTATAGCCAAAAACACATCATTACCTGCTGCCCATACTTCTGTTGATGAGCTTTTATGAATCTAGCTAAGCTGGTCTTCAAACTAGTTTCTTTTTTTCTCTCTTTTTCTTTTTTTCTTTTTTTTTTTTTTAGGCAATCAGGGTTAAGTGACTTGCCCAGGGTCATACAGCTAGTAAGTGTCAAGTGTTCGGTCTGAGGCCGGATTTGAACTCAGGCCCTCTTGACTTTGGGGCCAGTGCTGTATCCACTATATTACCTAGCTGCCCCTATAGTTTCTTTTTTTATTATTAATTTATTTTGATGTATCAACAATCACTTCCATATGCTTTTGAGTTTAAAATTTTTCTCCCCTCTCCTCCCCACTACCATCCCCAAGACAGGGCACAAACTGATATAGACTATACATATACATTCCTATTAAACATATTTTCATATTAGTGATGTTTCAAACTAGTTTCTCATCTGTCCATGTCAGAAGCCTTTCTATCTTAGAAGGATGTGGCAATATCTATATTGTTCTGGTAATTTAAAGAAGACAGGGGCACTTCCATTCAATAATATAGTATTGGAAGAAGGGTTTCTTTAATATAAGTGACCATGAAATGTGACAACAGCCCATTCAAAATGTGTAGAAATACATTATTGTCATAACATTGGTAACAGGTAACTATCATTTGTTTACTAGTCTATGCACGTATTAACTTAAGGATTTCATCCAAAATGGTTGTTTCCTATCAATCTACATAACTACATCAAAACAAAAGAGCTGACATAAGTAAGTGTATGCTGGGGTGGGGAAATCTATGCCCCTCTGTATGTGCATGTGTGTGTGTGTGTGTGTGTGTGTGTGTACACGTGTGTGTGTTTGTGCGAGTGCACCTATATTTATGTGCTTCTTTTGAAATACCATATTGTGTGTATGATTTTTTTTCTCCTATCATGTTCCCCTGCTCTTTGAAGCTCTACCTCATAAAACAATGAAACAGATCCAGAGAGGATAAGCCCACATGTTTCAAAAGGGAAACCAAGAGTGAATAAATCAACAGTTTCAAAAACCAACCAAGCAGAAACAGAGTTAAGCTGCCTACAAGGGGAAAAAAACCATCTATCAGTCAGGTTGGACATGAGTCAAATCAATACTGCAATTTTAATGGATTCTTATTGGTAAAACTGAAGATACCCTATGATTCATTTAACAAATTTGTTTTTATCTGAGGCAAAAACATAATTTTTTTTAGTCTCTGATATCACAGAAAATCTATTGAATTATCTTTTCCCACTTTTGACTTCTGACCATATATTGACATTCTGTGTAGCTAGAAAAATGTGACCATACAAAAAACAGATAAACAAATTCTCAGGATTATTGTTAAATTATTTCAATTGAGGTAGGCAGTATAAGGCCCTCTATTTTACAGTTGAGGAAACTGAGACTAAGAATTTAAATAAATTAATGAGGTTACACAGATAGGAAGTGGCATAACTGGGCATGGAAATCAGTTTTTATTTTTAACTCGAAGTTTAGTGTTATTTGTGCCATACCACTCTGTTGCCTTCATTAAACATTGACTACCTACTGTGTTTAGGGCTGTTTCCATAAGGTATGGCGAATGCTGAAATATGTAAAACACTGCCATCATAGTATTTTATCCTAAGTATGTCCTTTGTGTCTACTTTATTTTAATATCCATGTTTGTAATCTTCATTTAATGTTGTTTTTCTCAGGTTATTTTGAAGATAAGCACATCTTGCCAAAGATTTTCTGATGTGTACTATTTGTAGAGTCATGTCCTTTATTAGTATTTTTTTTGTGAAAAAGGACAAAGGCTTATGCTTTCTTTGACATTTTAACATTCTTTGCACCTGTAACTACATGAAAGAATGGCTAAATCCAGTTTATTACAAATAGATACCGATGATAATTAACATGAAAAATGTCACAAGAAGGGTAGGTTTTTCTACAAGGCAACAAACAACTGATCAATTGAATGACAATGAGAACAGACGAATTATTCATCTTGTGTTCCTTTTTAAACATTGTCTAATAAGTGCACTGATAAGGACATTATACTCATTAAGACTTCCTAAACTCAGTCCTTATAATGTACATACCTTTTGTACGTGACCTTTACATTTATTACTATTTCTCCAAAATCCTTCTTTCATTTCTGCCTTTTTTTAATTTCCAGAAGTGCATAATACTTAATATAATTCTCTAAAGTCCTTCTCTTTCTACAAAATCCAACTCCAACCAAATGTCTTTTATGAATCCTCCTTTTCTTGAGTTGGCATTTAAAACCTTTCAGAATCTAACTTCAATCATCCTCCCCAGGATTTTTTGTTTGTTTTTGTTTTATTTTGTTTTATTTTTTCACAATGTTCCCTTTTGTGTATTCTGCATTCCAAACTACCTTACTTTCCATTCCAAAAACTCAACATTACATTTACATTCTCTATGCTTTTACATAAGCTGTATGGCAGGACTGAAGCACACTCTCCCCTTTCACCTCTTTGAAACGCTGGCTTCCTTCAAGGTTTGACTTATATGCCACCTTCAAACCTCTAACCATTAATACTCTCTCCCTTCTCCAATCATAGTTTATACACTTACCTGTTTATGTGTTGTTTTCTTTTAGTCAAATATAAGCTCCTTGAAGGCAGGGTTCTTTTTCTTTGTTTTTGTACCAATGGTGCCATGCAAATAGCAAATGCTTAATAAATGTTTACCATATTAGAACAGATTGTCAAAAATGCCACTCTGGCTGCATCCATCCTATAATGTTCCCTGCCTGCTACCTGAACCAAATTAAAATGTAATTGTAAAAAAATTAAATAAAATAAATAAAAAGACCTGAAATATAGATCATCTTACATTTTAAAACTAAGACAATATGTGGCCCACCGATCCTTATATATAGAATAGCAGCCCCCATTTCTATTTGAGTTTGAAACCACCAGATTAGATTGTTTGTTTAATTCAAATCCTATGTAAAAGTAAAATGATAGAACTTACTGTTTCACCACCATAGACAAAAAGTTATCAGAAATTTTGCTGAAGAAAATTCTGGCTCAGCAGTAGAGTTCATGCCATGTAAGTTGAAATGCAGAGTCTGTACTTCCCATAACAAATTGTAGAGAATCGTTTCTAGGGCATCCATGAAAATAAGAGCATATCTAAGCTCTCAGAGATGAGAAAATACCTGGTTAAGTTTCACCTGATGAAGCTGTCATCACTTCTTTGATTCCCACTTCTGGATAACAACCCCTTGTCAGGAAGGAGGGAAAAGAGAGATTTCACCCTGCTTCCCAAACCTTTCCCCTCCAAAAGAGTGTTCTGAATCACTTGAAAAAGTACAGGTCCCTTTAGGTACTGCAGGTAATTTGGAACCCAGAGTAGAAGACATTTTGGAAAATGCTATTGTCAGCCATTGTGACTATTTTCATGATGATGTAGATGTAAAGAATTCCTACTGTATTACTCTAATTTTCTGAGGCCAGACCAGAATAACTACATAAATGCTGACCCTAGGAGGTACTATGAATGCTTAAAATAAATTATTTACTCTTTTCCATAAAAGTGAGGGAAATTTTCAACAACTCGCAAAAGATTCTGTTGCTAATTTATGTTACCCTGAACTAAGATGTCATACACTTCAGGAGATTTTAGTTGTTGGATTCTGTTCTTTCATTTCTTCTAAATTCTGATGAGCTTACATGAGTTTATTTCAAAATATATTTGTCTTTTTCACAGTGTTTCAGCATTGGCCCATGGTCTATTTTAGTTGTTTTCCCTGAAAACTTTTTAAAGTATATTTTTGAAAAAAATGTTTAATGTCTTGTGGAATTCAGTTTAAAAAAACCTATTTATGAAGGAATTAGCTTTGATTTTTAAGGATTTAATGTAAAATAGTTACATTCCTTCAGCATATGTGCCTTAGTAGATGAACTATTGAACTTAAAAGAAGTAGAAAACTGCATTCATGATTAAAAGTCAAAGAGGTTCTGGAAGCCTTTTTATACCAACATTTTGCCTTTATATATTAAGACAAGATTAGTCACTGAATATATAAAGGTAATATAGTAAGCAATGAAAAGATTACATATTACCTTTATATAGTGAAATCAGAAAGCACAGTGCATATCCTAGAGTTTAGCATTCATCAAGCAAGTTACCTCCCCTCAGTGAGTCTCAATTTCCCATCTATAAAATGGAGATTGTAATGTGTACTCACTTAACCTAGCTGGGTAACTATAAAGAAACTGCTTTAAGAAATATGTTGTTTTATATAAATATGAAATATTGTTGTAATTATTATTTAATTTAACTTCTCATTTTACAGATGAGTGAATTGAGAGAATAGGAGTTCTTTCTTGAGAGAGAGCAGGGAAAGGAAGAACCCGGCAGTAATTATAGAGCATAAGGCATTTCAGGGGTTGACAGACCCAGGCAGATACTTTGGACAGAGGATAGTGTGAGGTTTTTGGGATCTTTTGAAGGGGTGACAAATGCAAATAAGAGGAAGTAGGAAGGTAGCAAGAGCATTAAAAATGAGTAGAAAGATACTGAATTGGAAAACAAATTGATAAGTTACTTTTGTTCTCACACTTCTGCTAAAGACTAGGTCCTATGCATGTGATTTTTAGTAGAACTTCTGACAGTGCCATATGCTCTCTCCTCTCACCTCCCTTTTCCAAGACAGTTGTTAGTTATACCTCTCTTTTAGTTCCTATTTCGAGTACCTTAGTTTGTGCTTTTATGACATATCCAGTTTATATAAAGAATACATAGTAATGCTAAGCACCACAGGAGAGGTGTAATGAATATTCCCCAATTGATAAGCATACCTTGAATTTCCAATTCTTTGCAACCACAAAAAGAGCTGCTATAAATATTTTTGTATATGTGGTCCCTTTCCCATTTTTTCATGATCTCTTTGGAATACAGACCTAGTAGTGGTATTGCTGGATCAAAGAGTAGGTACAATTTTATAGCCCTTTGGGCATAGTTCCAAATTGCTCTCCAAAATGGTTGGATCAGTTCACAACTCCACCAACAATATATTAGTATTCCAATTTTCCCGTATCTTCTCCAGCATTTATCATTTCTTGTTTTATCATGTTAGCCTATCTGATAGATGTGATATGGTACTTCAGAGTTGTTTTGATTTGCATTTCTTTAATCAATAGTGATTTAGAGCATTTTTTCATATAACTATATATAGCTTTAACTTTTTCATCTGAAAGATGCCTATTCATATCCTTTGACCATTTATCAATTGGGCTTGTATTCTTATAAATTTGACTTAATTCTCCACATATTTTCAAAATGAGGCCTTTATCAGAGTCATTTGTTGTAAAAATTCTTTCCCAGTTTTCTGCTTCCCTCCTAATTTTTGTTGCATTGGCTTTGTGCAGAAACTTTTCAATTTAATGTATTCAAAATTATCCACTTTGCATTTCACAATGTTCTCTATCTCTTGTTTGATCATAAGTTCTTCTATTATCCATAAACCTGACAAGTAAACTCTTCCTTGCTCTCCCAGTTTGTTTATAATATCAGTCTCTATATCTTAATCATAAGCCCATTTTGACTTTATTTTGGTATATGATTTGAGATTTTGGTTTATGCCCAGTTTCTGTCACATGCTTTTCCAGTTTTTCCGGTAGTAAAACCACAAGTTTTATGTAATAGACTGGTTTTTATAAATTTTTATATATTTATTTTTACACATCATTTTTCTAGCCTTTGTAAGTAATAATGGTGTTTTTATGACTTTTTTGTTCCATTTTTTTTTGTTTCTTTATTGTGTTGTTTTGGTAAAGAAGTGATATGAGAAAATACTTCTATTTCTTTATGGAATTTGGGGTTTTGAAATGTGGGATGCTGTATATAATGTCAGCTTTTTTTTTGTATGCTCGTTGATTTTACTGAATTATCTTTTCCTCTTTGTTATTCTTTATTATGGAAGGTGGCTTTTGGGGAGTGCAGGGTGATAGAGAGATATATTGGGAAATATAGGCGATGTAACCAAAGATATATATAATATTTTTTAAGTAAGGGGAAAAGGAGAGAAAGGAAAGTTAATCTGCTTGTTCTTTTTCTTTGTTAATTTGTGAATAACAAGATTGAGTAATATTTATAGGTTGCTTGGTGAACACTGTTTCCTAGATGGTTAAATAGCATTGCTATATAATAAAGGTTGTAATAATAGACTGTAGGTTACATGTTACCTAAGCACAGTACCTCAAAGGTGTATTCTAGAAAACATGAAGGTTAGAGCATAGGAAGATATGTAGAAGGAGGAGATAAGAAGATAGATACCTTAGAGATGAAGAGTTGTTTTGGACAGATGGCAAAATTGCTGCTTGGCATATATCACCTTAAACTAATATTAGTAAATGAAAGAAAATATATACAAAATCATCATGATTGCATTGTGTGGTAGGGTTCAGTATCAAACTCCTAACCAATGGAGTTCCCCTAGTCTTCTGATGTATCTCAACTTGGCTCTGGGTTCATCAGGATTCCACCTAGACTCTTTTCTGTCCATGTCTTGCCTTGATTTTTAAAAATTTCTATGTTCAAACATAGTTCTATGCTCACAGTTCAATATTAAGCCAGAATTTCACAAGCAATGAACTTGATCACCTCTCCTCGCACCTCTCCATTTAGCCTCTTTTCCCTTTTTTTGCCTTTTTCAAGCATTGATGCAAGCTATCTTAATGGTATAATTCTCCCTGGACTCTGATATCCTGGATATACTCCAAGGACAGGGAACAATATCCTTGACTCTTAATTGTGGATAACAGAAGCATCACTAGAGATTTTCCATTAAATTGATTATTAGAGTATGTCAATATCTGAGGACCCATTATTCAGTTAGGTCTAGGAGTCCATTTGCTGACGTGAATCACCAGTTTATAAATCAGTAGTTGGTTTTCAAGAGCTGATGTTGCAAAGAAAATATTTATTGACGTAAATTACTTTTAAATAATTCTTGCTACACAACAAATAAATCTTGGTTATAGAATCTTCCTCACCTCCAGCACAGACACACACACAGACACATATCCATGCACACATACATACACGTACACACTAATTTTCTGTAAGTGAAAAACAATATAAAGAACCCTGGACCAAGAGTTAATAACCCTGTAATATAGTACTTGGTCTAGCAGTTGAGTGATTTAGGATAAGCCACAAACTTCCTATTTACCTCAGTTTACTCATATAGGTAGCAATGTGATAAAGTTAAATGAATACTTGTGGAATCAGGAGACTTGGGTACAAATTCTAACTGACATTTTCTATCTCGGTGGCCTTGGGCAAAACACTTAGTTTGTAAAATTATAGGGTTGGCCTCAATGGTTTTTAAGGTTCCTTCTGATTTTATATCTATGATACCATGACTAGCATGGTCTCAAAGGTCCCTTCTGGTTCAAAATCCTGTGAATCTAAAATTATAAGCAAATGAAATAACAGGAATTTGTTGAGTTCTAGAATATGCCATTCATCTAGGTAACTCTCAAGTAAACATGTTATTATATTTTAGGAGAATAAAACAGTATATCTATTGCTCTATGCTGCTGTTTATGCCTTATGTTAGACATGAACAGAGCCTAAATTTTATTCTATTATTTTCCAAAAAGACTTTTTAACTTCTTGGGTATTTTACTCAAGTAGTTGATGTAATATAAATTCCATTTTTCCCTTTCCACTATAAAGTGGTATTTATTTCGTTGCTCTGAATCACTTGCACCTCAGAAAATGAAAATGCTTTTTTTTTGCATTTTTCTTTTTGAAGATCACTCAGAAAGTAATAGCAAACTCATAATTTTCTTGCCCACTTCAGATATTCCTTTCTTTCAGGTTCAAAAAAAGTGATAGCCTCATTTCTTATCTGCATTATATTTTTACACATGCTAAGAACTTTTTTTCTTCTCTATCATTCTAAATGGAAGATTCTAGAAATTGTCATTATTTCTATGACCTGACTCTTTCAAGAATTGATAGAAAATCAGACTCTTATAAAATGACCTTTTCTTTTTCCTGGAAATCATTTCAATTACTTGGACAATAAATGATGATGCAATTCTAATTCATTGCTTCTGGTTGTTAGATGCAGAACAACCCTTTCCCTTACCCCCCCAATCTGTTTTCTTTAGGCATATATATTATATTTTCTAACCCTTACTGCTTATCTGAGAATTGATGATTGTTGAAATACAACCACACAAGTTTAACTCCTCCAAAACCTAAGAAAATTGTATCATATTTTTAATTTTATATTGGCTTTTACCTTATTACCTATTGCATTTGTGAGTATGTTACATTAAGGACATTTTGGAGTAATTTTTAATCCCTTTGAAAAGAATATATTTGCCTTTATTATATAGTAATTCTATTTAACCATCTAGGAAATAGTGTTCAGGAAAACTTTTACCTAAGTTTCTCGGTAGTGAGTAAATTAATTAATTAGGAACAACTCTTCCACTGAATTTGTTCCACTGTGACAGACCCATTTGTTTGTCCATCTCATTTAAAATATCTTCTGTTTTTATATATGGATTTGGGTTTCATTCTTTTCCATTCTTGAATGACTGTCAGTGTTTTTCCACTTACACTTTTTGAACAATGGTGTTTAATTCCAACCTTCTCTGTTGACATCTACTTCTGACATAAATTGCTTCAGCTGGTTCTGACATAGTGTTTTATATTTTTCACTTAGAGTCTAGCATTCATAAGATGATGCCACATCCATTCTCTCCACACCTTCTACTTCTACCCCGAGAATGGTAAACAACTCAATGCTCCTATTTCTGAGGACATGGCAATCAATTGCCCTATGACTGAAATCCACTCTCTAACTTCCTAGTTCAATACAGTCTGTGTTGATCACTACTCCCTAACATGCATAGTCTTCATTTAATAGGTCATAACTTCTTGAGGGCAAGGACTATAGTGTTTGCTTATTACTAGTACACAGTAAGCACTTAATAAATGCTATTTTAGTTATTCATTTTTCTATCCAACAGTAGGTACTTGAATGTTTAGGTAGAACATCTATCAGGTGTAGTGGAAGGAGCTCTGGGCCTAGAATAAGGAGAAACCAGAGTTCATGTCCTGGCTCTAATATTTACTGGTTGCATGATTATGGGCAAATCATATACCTCAGTTTCTTCACCTTTAAAATGGGGAGAATAATATTTGCCCTACCTATTCAATGATGTCGTGCTAATAAAAGTGCTTTGTAAGCACTAAAGCTATATAAAATGGACTATGATAACTCACTAAATCCATCATCTTATCTCTGTGACTCTTGCCCATGTCCTCCTACCATAAATTTTCCCAGGTTCTCCCATACATTTTTGGTACAGTGCCCACATACTATAGTAGAGACATTCCTCTTGATTTGTGGACATTCCATGTTCCACAGTGGATCACATATTCACTGGTTATTGATTATATCCTTTCTCTTATAACATGGCTGCCTCACTTATGTTTCTAGTTCTATACTTTTCTGAAACAATGTATTTCATGCCATCTCTTTTGCAAAATGCTTAGTTGATATCATCCCATAGCCTTCTTATACCATATTTCTATCCTTTGCCCTTTGGGTTATTTGCAAATATAATTCTTCAGAGGCTATGCCATTCTGTGTTTTATAAGCCTAAAATATATAATTCTTGTTATAAAGTGGGGTATTTGTATTGGTTCCTAAAATATATGTTGAAATTAATCACATATCTAATTATAGTTCTCTAAATATCCCGACTTCCTTACATGATTTGAATCCAGGTGGAATACTTTTCCTGCTTATTTTTTCTAGTTCATTACAGTTTATTAATTAATTTTTTAGTTTTAAAAGTTTCATGAAGAAAAAATAAGTCAATTAAAATGAATCCTCTAAGTCTCTTGTTATTTTTGGATAGCTCTCTTTCATTATATCTTTGAATGACTCTAGCAATATTCCATTATTTTTTAACACAAAAATTTTATTAGCATAAAAAATATATATCTAGTATCCAACATTAAAACTGGGTCATATGTATGCATGTGGGTTCTATTCCATTAATTACTGAATGCTCTTATCTCTCAGCTGTGCTTTGAAGAATTTGCACTTACGTAAACATATCTTAACTTACCAAAGAAAGGAAACTTGAAGATGTAGTAGTGTACAGCTACTGAACACACCAAAAAGAGATGGGAAATTAAAATTATATCTTGCTGCATTGAATATTTCTGTAAGAACCCTAGACATAACAGGAAATGTGGACAAAACATTTCATTTGAAATGAGATAAGTCATATGAAAATGTTAAATGTTGAGATAAGAATATTAACAAAACTCCTGGAGAATTCCCTTTGATGTTTGCATAGTTTTAGCTTATCTTAAAAATAAAATGGAAATGGGATGATTGGAACTAGAGGAGTAACTATAGTCCATCCTGTTTTCTTGAAAAGTTCAATCTGATGACAGGCCCGTTAGGTTTGGAAAGCACAAGACCAGGTCCAATGATATTGAAGGTGGCATCAATATGCATTGGATTGGGATCTTTAAAGGAGATAATGTGCAGCCTATAGTCTGCAGCAAGATGCCTACACATCCACTCAATGTCCAGGTAATATTTACCTCCCTTCTCTGTGCCAAAATATCTCTTCCAGCTCGAATGAAGTCAGAAGCATCAAAACATGGCTCATATTCAGTTGTCACAAATTTTCCCTGAGCAGCCAATTTGTATCTGTCTTCTTCTACGGAATAGATTGGATAATCCTGGTCATAAAGTTCATCAACCATTGTGGGCTTAGGAGCAGTTGTCCACTTAGCCCCAGGATGGAAATAATCTTTGATAATTCATCTGTATGCTTGATACGCAAAGAAGCACGCCATGCCATGGGAGGTTCAATGGTTTCATTTCCAACTGTAATCAGAATGTCTCTGGGCATTGCACCATACAAACCTGTAGACTCAAAATCTGGTGTTTTGTACTTGAAAGACCAATCAATGGGATCAAGGGTCTTAACAGTCATTCCTTCCATTTTCAAAATATTGCACATTTATTCAATTTCAACAACAGCCTTTTTCAGATGTTCTTTGGGAAAATACTGGCCTCCATGTTGCTGATAAAATGGCCAATACTTTTCATATGTGTTGGCCTTAACTTCCACAGCGAATGGTGGAACACGAGCATTTTCAGCTCTGCCTACATTCACCTCCTCAAGTGAGTCCCATTCATTACAGGAGGAGACAGGGCAGTACTTAGAAATAGTATCTGTGGCCTTGTCAGCAACAAAGGAGTTTCTGGAGGCTGCTGTAGCCTGGCTGCTCTGGAAAGTTTTCTACACCCATCCTGTAAAGACTCTTCCAAGCTGAGATCCAATGTAATGCACTGCCTCACCCTCCCTACCTTGCAGCATCTCCCCTGAGAGCAACTGGTCCGCCATCATAATGGTCTCTGCTGGGGCATTGCAAATTGCTGACTCCTACCCACAAGGCAATATTCCTCAATATTCCATTATTATCTTAAGTTCTGATGACTTTCAGGTCTAATTCTTCTTTAATCTATTCTAGAAAGTATTTATTAAGCACCTTTTATGTACCAGATACTGTTGCAGATACTAAAAGAAAAATGAAACCATTCTCAATCTCAAGGAAGTGATATTCTACTGGAGATACATAACATGTAAACATTTGACTATAGACAAGATAATAGATTATATTTTAAATTATTTCAGAATGATGGCATAACAATGGAAGTAAGAGCATTGTTGCTTATCATTATTTTTCTTGCTTTTTTAACGTTTATTCACAGCTTCCACATCCAGGCTTTCTCATGTAAATAATTTGTAGTGTTAAAAATATCAGGTGTATGTAATCCATAGACAATTGATGTTTGAGATGAGTGGCAGATTATATGATGAAATATAGTTAGGAAAATCACTCACAATACACCTGTCTATAGACTATATGATGAAATATGGTTAGGAAAATCACTCACAATATACCTGTTGATATGTAAAGAACACACTTCATAAAAATTTTCAACTCCTTCCATTTTTGACAACATATTTTTTGTGCTGTTTCCATGGCTGCAATTTGAAATTGTAGTGAAAACTTCATTGTGAAGTCAGAGTTGTTACTTAAACATTAAGAATAATAGCATTCACTTTTTCTCTGAAAAATAAAATATAATTTTATATGGCAAACAAAGCAACAAAGTCTCATTTTTCTCATTGTGTATCTAAACTGCAGAATTGGAAAATCTCAGAGGCAGAAAAGGCCTCAGAGATCATCTAGTTTATTCCATACCCAAATAGAATCTCTTTTATGTATCCTTGACAAATGATCATCTGATATTCAAATGAAGTCTTAATATAATAGGAAAACTACTCTATTTAGAGGCATCTCATTCCATTTTGGAGTAATTCTAATCGTTAAAATTAGCTTTATCATATCAAGTCTACAGTTGCAACTCTATAATTTTTACCCATGGTTCCCAGTTCTACCAATTACTCTCAAGATTTAAAAAATAAGGGGAGGAAACCTAAAGTTACTATGCATGCTACTTTGCACATTCACAATCATCTATTAGAGTAGTATTGTGTAAAAAGTGCTTCACTTTGAGATCAAGAAATGGTGCTGGAGGTTTGATTTTTTTTTTCTGCTACTTAGGACCTATATAACTTTAATAAATCTTTTTACTTCCCTGGGCCTCAGTTTCTACATACATAAAATGAGAAAATTGAACTACTTGACTTCTGAGGTCCCTTCTACCTCTATGCTCTAGAAGAGCATTCTTAGGTGAATAGCAGTCAGGACAGTACTTATAAGAGTGAGAGAAATCCTATTATTATTGCATGAATTGACTTCCCTGGGACTGCATAACTTTCCACAAGATCGTTTTTTTTCCAATGGATTCTTAATAATTTATTTGTTTTCTGCGTCATGATATACATGCCAATTCTGTGAAGGAGATCAATGATTTCATCAGAAATTAGTTATCTGCCACAATCATGCTCTATTGTTAATGGAGACAAGGAGAACACTGAGGAGAAACCCCTTGGTGTCATCCCTTGAAAAGCTATCATTTTTTTCAATGATATATGATTTTAATTCAGGCTATGATGCAGCTTCTGATCTAGAGAAAATAAATCTAACAATTTCACAGCTCTCATTCTTGACCACTCTGAGCAATAGGAGTTACTCTTTAGTTTGCAAAAGCAAAGTAAAAACAGAAATACATCATGAAACATCTCTTTGGTTTATGTATCCCTGATCACAGGTTTATATAGCATATGGACAAAGATAAAAATATAATCAGCGGTATGATATGGCAGCCAAAAAATCTAATGCAATCTTAGGTCATGTACATAAAAGAATAGTGTTCACATCAAGGGAAGTAATAGTCCTGTTAGGACATCTAGGTGGTGCAGTAGATAGTGTGCTATGCCTGCAGTCAGGAAGACTTGAGTTCAAATATGGCCTCAGACATTTATTAGCTATGTGACTCTGCCTAAGTCACTTAACCTTGTTTGCCTCAGTTTCATCATCTGTAAAGTAGGAGAAAGAAACGGCAAATCCCTCTATTGTTTTTGTCAAGAAAAAATGAGTGCTAGTTCTGCTATATTCTGCCCTAATCAGACCATATCTGAAAAAAATATGTTTAGTTCTGGGTGGCCAAGATGTTTAGTGGACTTAATACCTTAAAACCATGTCATACAAAGACTATTTGAAGACATTAAAATTATTATGAGAGAGGGTTATTATATACCAAAGGGACTGAATTTATTTTCTTTGACCTTACTGGACAGAACTGAGATCAATGAATAGAAATCAAAGGGAGTTATATTTCAGCTTTATATAAGGGAAAATTTTCTGACAGCCAAGAGTTCTTAATAGGATGAAGTGACAGAATCAAGAGAAACATTTATATTATAATGACAATGTTGCAAAAGCAAACACCTTTGAAATACTTAAGAGTGCTGATCAATTCAGTGATCAATCATGATTCTGGAGGGAAGAAGATAAAGAATGTTACCTGCCTTCTGAGTAAGAGGTGATTAAAGTAGAATGAGACACACTTAAGACTGTGGACAATATAGGGTTTGTTTGGCTTGACTCTACATTTGTTGTACAAGGTGTATTTTTTTCAGGCTGTGGGACAAATGAGAGGGAGAGAAAATAAATTCATGCTAATTGAAAAAAATAAAATTTAATTAAAAAATGAAACTGCTTTAAAAGGCAATGAATCCCTTCATACATTCATAAACAACCACACTAACTAATGGAAGGAGGTCTTCAAGTGGAGGCTGATGTTTAGATGTATTACAGTGGAGATCCAGGCTCTTTATAGTATAGGGACTAAATGACCTCTGATATTCTTTTCGGTTTTTTTTTTTGTATTTTGTATTTTGTAATCTTTGAATAGAATTTGTGGAAGAACTACACTAGGATAATCTAAGACATACTTTTTAGCTTCTATGCCTCCAAAGAGAACAATATGTGAACAAATGTGTATCCAGGGCAGACCTGTCATTCTCAGATGGCTATTGTATACATTATCTATTAACTCTTGTCTTCATCTTGACATTAAAATAAGCCTGGAATAAGGGAGAGAGACCAGCTGGGAGAGAGGGCAATATATGAAGTACTCTCTTCTCTGTATGAGGGCAAGTTGCCAATCCTGCCCTTCGTTACCATTCGGGTCTCTCCTTTAGGGAAGCAAGCTCAGCTGATACAATTTAAAATTGCAATTTGAGTCCCAATAAGATCATTCTTTTTTAAATAATTTGTTGACTTTTAGTTTTCAGCATTCATAAGGTTTTGAGTTTTAAAATTTCTCCCCCACCCTCTCTTCCCCCCTCAGCAAGATGGTATGTAACTGATACAGGCTCTACTTATTCAATCATATTAAGCATATTTTCACATTAGTCATAATGTATAGAAGAATTAGAACTAATCACAGGAAACATGAGAAGTAAGAAATAAAACAACAAAAGAAAAGAAGAGAAAATAGTATGCTTCCATCTGCATTCAGACTCCATGGTTCTTTTTCTGGATATGAATATGGATTTCCATCATGAATCTTTTGGAATTGTCTTAGATCCTTGCATTGTTGAGAACAGCTAAGTTTTTCAAAGTCAGTCATTGCACAATGTGGCTGTTACTATGTACAACGTTCTGGTTCTGCTCATTTCACAAAGTATCAGTTCCTATATGGTTTTTCTGAAATCTGCCTGTTCATCATTTCCTACAGCACAGTAGCATTCCATTACATTCATATACCATAACTTGTTCAGCCATTCCCCAATTGATGGGCATCCCCTCAATTTCCAATTATTTGCCACCATAAAAAGGGCTGCTATAAATATTTTTGTACATGTTTGTTCTTTTCCCATTTTCATTATCTCTTTAGGGTACAGGCCTGGAAGTGGTATTGCTGGGTTAAAGGGTATACACAATTTTATAGCCCTTTGGTAATAGTTCCAAATTGTTCTACAGAATGGCTAGATCAGTTCACAACCCCAACAACAAAGCATTATTGTTCCAGTCTTTAATGTAGAAGCTTCAAAGTCCTATATAATCCTGACTGTGGTTCAATAATATTTAAATTTTTTCTTTCCAGCTGCTTGCAGTATTTTCTTTTTAAGGAGTTGTTTTCTTCAGTGAACAATTTTTTTTTCCCATTCGGCCAATTGCATTTTTAAGGACTTGTTTTCTACAGTTAATTTTTGTCCTTCCTTCTCCAAACTATTGACTCTATCTTGCATGCCTCCCTTTTCTTTTCCTAACTTTTCTTCTACCTCTCTTATTTGACTTTTAAAATCCTTCTTGAGCTCTTCTAAGAGGGCTTTTTGGGCTGGAGATCAATTCATATTCCCCTTTGAGGTTTTGCATGTGGGTATATTGACAATTTTGTCCTCTTCTGATTTTATGCCTTGAGCTTCCCTGTCCCCATAATAAGAATCTATGATCATTGTCCTTTTCTGCTTTTTGCTTATGGTGTTTGCCTATTTTCTGACTTTTAAAAAGAAATTGAGCTCTCTTTCTGGAACACAGGGCACACTGGCCCAAGATTCTTTTGCTGGAAGACCTGGACCTGGTGACTGGCTTTGTGTCCTGGGGCCTCAGATCCTGGCAGTTATAGGCTGTAGGGGTCTGCAGCTTACCTGGTGATGGGCTGAAGTCATTAACAGTGAAGCTGTTGGGGTGGGGGTGTGGAGTCTGGCCCCTGGGGGATAACTGCTCACATGGGCCTTACACCCCTTTCTTTGGCTCCTGCTCACTTGGGCCTTGCACTAGAATGTTTGGTTCCTGCTCTCCCAGGCCTTGCACAGGGATGTTTCACTACTGGGGGATGTCTGGTCAGCCTAGAGCTTTGCCTCCTGGAGTTTTGTTTCCTGGAATTGTGCTTAGGCATCAGGAGATTTGGCTGCTGGAGAAGACTGTCACACATGGTGGTTTTCTGACTTGGTGTCTACTTGTTCCCTTTCCTGTACTGAAGTACTCAGGGGGTCCTGATATTGACACTTGCCTGCTCCATTACCCTGGGGCTCAGGATCTCCCCCTCATATACTGAAGTAGGGTTTGCTGCTGGCTTGCTGAGACACCTCCTGTCCTGTATTGCTCTCCCTCCCCTACAGCAAGAGGGGCCTTTTGTGGGAGATTTATCTATTAGTAATAACTTTTTCTTAATGGTAAGGAACAGGCAATGAGGAGATATTAGGAAACTTGTCAGGGCTTTTGTTTTTGTTTCATTGAAAAAAAATTAATCAGCATACATGCTACACCATCTAGCATAACGGGATCCATGATAGCTTACATCATCTAGTCTTTTCAAGAACCGTTCAAAAAATATTCTGAAATATCTTGTATTAGAATATTTAGTATTTCTGCAAACAAACTCAGTATGCCTGCAAATCAAGATGATCTTTTCTCTATCATTTACTGAAGCAGCAAGAATATATTACAAACATCTGTATTAACAGGGGCAAGATACCTACCAGAAATATTTTGCCTAAGTAAAATATGCTGGGTCAGTAATTAACCAGTGAAAAATCAATATCAAACATTTTTTCTTTGTGAATATTTTTGGAGTTTTTTCAAGACTTAAAGTTTTTGTAATCACTACTTTAATAATTGTAAGGAAAGAGCTACTGGGTTACATACTGATTTTAGCCAAGAAATGGATAGATCAGCATGCCATATTATCTTCCACATATAAATAATTAACACTTCTAATTTCACTACTCTTAATGTAAACACATTTCACGTACTGAACTTCTTTTCTTTGGAGCATTTGATCTACTTGGATTTTCCCATGTTAAACTTTCCTTAATTGCTTTTGGTCACTCTCTAAACTCAACCAGCTAGGTGTTAACAGTGCATAAACTGCTGCACCAGGCATTAGGAAGACCTGAGTTCAAATTTGACCTTAAACACTAGCTGTGTGACCTTGGGCAAGTCACTTAACCCTGTTTGCTTCAGTTCATCATCTGTCAAATAATCTGGAGAAGGAAATGAAAAACCATTCCAGTATCTTTTCCAAGCAATCCCCAAATGGTGTAATGAAGAGTTGGACATAACTGAAAAATAGTTGAACAGCAAACTCTACCAGTGATGTCATCTCAGGATTCCAAATGACTTTTCTTCCATGGCTATTGAATTAAATGTATTTGTTTCTTAATCTATGCTTTATAATTGTTTATGTAAAGGTTATTCTTCCTTTGTTTGATTTTCTTAGTTGTATTCACTTATAACTAATTCTAAAATATTGTTATTTAACAGCAGCTCTTGGCCTATTCTTTTCTGAATACTTTCTACTTTCTTAAGTCAATATTTACAAAAGTATATTGAGATTTTGAGTATAGTCCTTAATGCGTGAGGTCAAGAGTAATTAAATAGTTAATTCAGTAAAATTAAAAGCTCAAATTATTGATCCATAAACTTGTAAAATGATTTTTGCAATATCCATTGTCTTCTGCTATAACTACCTCACAATAGATACTATGGGCTTAAGTCACATGCTAAGTATGACAGAGTTATGAAGTACAAAATGGGAAATTTTAAGTTCACAGGGCAATGAAAAAGGTATTAATGTTTTATTTAAAAATCTGTTTACTAAATAATGTTTGGGAAAGGTACTAGATCTGAGAATTAACTGATTTTGGGAACTCTACAGTGAAGATACTCTTTACCAGTGCCTCAAGTCTTTTTCTACTCCAGTCCATCCTTCATTTAGCCCCCAAAGTAATTTGGTGCTCTAAGTCAGACCACATCACTTCCCTGCTCAATAAACCAGTGGCTCCTTATCACCTCCACATTCAAATATGGAATAATCTGTCTGACATTCAAAGCCCTTCATAATATAGGCCTCTCCTACCTTTCCAGTGTTCCTATACTTTACCCAATGCAAACTCTTTGATTCTTCAATCTAGTGACACTGACGTCCTGGCTGTGCTATGAACAAGATACTCCATCTCTTGTCTTTAGACATTTTCCCTCATTTTCCCCCTGCCTGGAATGCTCTCCTTCTTTAACTCTGCCCACTGATTTCCCTGAATTCATTTTTAAATCCCACCTAAAATCTCATTATTTACAAGAAGCCTTTCCCAAGCCTTTTAGTTCCTTCCCTCTATTAATTATTTCCTGTTTATCATGTGTATAGCTTACTTCATATATATTTGCTTGCATGTTGTTTCTCCCATTAGATTGCAAGCCCCTTGAGGGCAGGGACTGTGTTTGTCTCTTTTTTATTCTCCAGAACTTAGCACAGTGGCTGACACATTATAGGTACATAGTAAATGTCTGTTTATTGATTGATTGATTGAACTAGGCACCTATTCTGCATCCTATCATCTTGAAGTCCAGGTTCATAGTCAGTATGTGTCAGAAGCAGCACATGAATCCAAGTAATTTAGGTCGAAACACCCTATCCATTCTGTCACAGTATCCCTCCTCCCCTGCTCCCCATTCCTCAAATAGCTGAAAGCAAACTATAGCCAAAGGAAGAGAAGCTAAAAATGGCCTTTGAAGCTATAGGTTGGATTGTCATGTTGTGATTGAGTCATGATTTCTTGTTCGTAGCTACTCTACCAAAGAAAAGTACATGAAATTATGTAGAAACCTGACTTTATCATAATTTGAATGACAGAGCATACCATTTATGCTGTTATTATTTTCTTTTAATTGTCCTTCTCCTTGCAATATCTCACAATGTACAATTAGAAAGTTGATCTGCCTAATTTATTCTGTATTGTTCGAATTACAGAGGTATCTTTATTTATAGAGATTATTAATGATGCTAAGTATATATTCCAACATTCCTCTATTTTTCATCACTGAAGTAAAACTGTTATGACTACCTTGTACTAACATATGACTCATCAACATTGGGCAGATATGAAACATGAGGTATAAAATTCAGGCTTTTGAAACACTGGCTTCCCCCCCTAGGTAAGGTGGGAGTATTATTATACCACTGAAATCCTCTGCTGTAGGCATAAGTTCTATTAAACCTTCATGTTAATGAATTTACTTTCCTAAATACTGAATATCTATGAAGTAAAGTAGAAACTGAGAAAAATGGGGACCACAAAATGATAATTCAAATGCTATCTCTGACACTGACTATCTCTGTGACCCTGGACAAGTCATTTAACCTCTCTCAGTAAGTTTTCCTAGCTATAAAATGAGATAAATAATAATATCTATGTCACAGCATTGCTGTGATAATCAAATGAGACATGTCAAGTGCTTTGTAAACTTTTAAGAATTATTTACATACTGGTTATTAAATGGTTAGATATCTCTAAAACTTGCTCTTAAAGGTGAATTTTAAAAAGGTACTCACTGAAGAGCCCCAAACATTTGTAAGTATTTAGTCGATTACTAGATGTAAAAAAAAATTAAAAATTGAAAAAGATTATTGGATGTATTAAAAATTAAAATCTCTGAGGATATAGTACAATTTCATTTCAGGAATATGTTGGACAACGTGGTTCCAAAGTCTCTCTCATATCTAACTGCTAAGATTCCATGATTATGGTGAATCAGCTACAGATAAGTTGAAGTGTTCTGTAAACTTAGGAACACCCTCATTTCTAATGCAAAATCTTTTTCTTCTCCAACTGAATTAAATGTACTACCTATATCTTACTTTGACTTAGTTGATGAAGGATCATTAAGAATATGAAAATCCAGCTTTCTCCACTTTCCGTCTGTAGTACAAGCAACAAGCTGCATCCAGAATTACACATGAGGACCAGGACAAACTTGGTTGCATTTGGCAAACTGAGCAAAATTTTCGGTGATATCAAGCTTTTCCTTGAACACAAATAGAGTTGGTTAGTACCAGTACTCTTCCAGTAATACTGTTAGACCAAGAGTCACTGAGCACCATTTACCAAAGAATTAAAATTGCAGATGACAGAGCAAGGGGGAGAGACATATTCTGGGATGGTTATAGTACATTTCTGTGATATGAATATAAAAAGTCATGTAAAGGATATCCAAGAAACTTTAAACAGAAAAGGAGGCAGAGTTGTTCCTATAACTAACAGCAAGATAATTTCATTGGTACTCACAGAACACAAAAAAACAGCATTCAAGGCCTCCACAATGCTGGAGATGACTTGAAAATATGCCATCCAAGCATTGCTTGAAGACCTGGTGGTGTTTACCATAGAAAACAGAAGAAATACAGAGGACATGGTAGTTTTCTTCATATTTTTAAAAGGCTGTTATGTGCAAGAAGGATTCAACCTGTCCTGTCCTCAGAGGGTAGAATTGGAAGCAATGAATAGATGTGAGAGAGAGGGTATATTTTGGCTTCCTAACAATTAGAACTGCCCAAAAGTAAAATGAATTTCTTCAAGAGCTAGTAGATACCCCCTCAGTAGGTATTTCCAAGCGAAGGCTGTGTGACTACTTCTTGGAATTCTTATGGTGGAATATTCTTGGTCAGGCACAGAAGTTAAACAAGATGGCTGTTAAGTTCTCTTCTGTTATTTTCTTAGCTTTTGTAAAGTGGTTCTTAATGTAATGAAAAAGACCTGCATAGAGAAATCAGGTCTTGTCTATATGGGAACAGAAAGGTAGTGGTGTAAGATTGTTGTTAATAGTTGAAGGGGTAATAATTTCAAAATGACTTGAATTCTATTTATGATTTCCACAAAGAAAACATTGTTAATGAGCCAATATTTGTTCATGAAACTACCTGAACACATATGAAATATGAAATATGGAAAACCATCACTCCAATTAATTATATGGGGAAGAGAGAGATGAACTACTTTTCTGTGAAATCTTAGAGGCCATCCAAAAAAAAGTGGTTTTATATAACAATTTCTGGATTTTAAAAAGTCCAGAAGGCATCTAGTACAAGACATAGAATAATTCCCTCTATTATATCCCAAACAACTATATATCTCCACCTGCCTTAAAAATCTTCAGTGGAGAAGCCAGTGCTATTGGGAACAGAAGCTGAGAGGGATGATTGAAAAAATGACAGGACAGTAATAAACATAATGGGACCAAAATCAGTTTGCCAGACCTGTTGTAAGTGACCAGAATCAAGAGGTTATAACTGGGAAAAATTTTTTAAAAGAGCAGTTATTAGTTCCTTATTAGATAAATAAAGATTTCTTTTATAGTTATTGTGTACAGTACCATCTAAAGTTTAGGAGAGCTGAAGCATCACAGAAAAGTGTCATTCCTTTCAGGTTTGAGAGGGAAAATCAGAAAGGGAAAATACAATTATCATTTTTGCTTTAC